>NW_028277030.1:110240517-110546034 GCF_059951505.1 Python bivittatus | reverse complement strand
AAAATTACAATGATGAATATAGACTTAATGCATTGGTTCTCAACGGGGGCGGTACCGCCCCAGGGGGCAGTGGGAGGATGCTGAGGGGCGGTGAACTTGTTTTGGGCGGTAGGGGGGCGGTGGGCATGTTTTGGGCGGTAGAGGGGCAATGAGCATGTTTTGGCATTTGAACTTAATTTTAAAACTCCCCCAAAAATTTATTAAATCGATTATCTGGTTTACACCATTTGTACCAGCAATAAAACGAACTTACGCGACGGCTGCCCTCACGCACTTCTAAGAATGGTGAGACAAATTTGTATTCTAGGTAGGTGACCTTGAAGAACTCGACACAACGATTCTTCTCCGATCCCAACCAGCACAGCGCATGCGTCAGCTGTCTTCCCGCACGATTAATTGCAGTGCGTGCGTTGAGCGTCCTTTCAATATGAATGTTTGATTTGACCCGTGTTTCTTGAGTTGCTTTTCGTTCGCTTCATTTCTATTTTTTCCCCTCAGTTTCGATTTACTTTCATTGTTTATTTGGCCAGTCGGCTAGGTAAGTGCGCTTATTAGTTCTTTATCGTGGTCGTGAATTATTAATTTTGAGAAACTAATGAAACTTTGAAAGCCAGCTTCCAGAATGGTGATCGTCTCACAGAATTTTGGCTTCAAAGTAACATCAATCGCCTCTACCCAGGACTGTGGACTATCATCAAAAAAATTTTTAGCATTTTTTTTGCTGTTTTTTTAATTATCTAATTAAGAATAAAGAATTTTTAAACATTAAAAAAGCATTTGCAAAAAAATAAAAAAAATAAAATTAAAAATAAAAATTTTTTTAAAAAAGAGCATCAAAAAAATAAACATATTTACAGCATTTTGAAATAAACGTATTTACCTAAAAGAGCATTTAAGCATTTTTTTGCATTAGTCATTTTAATTTTAATAAAAGGAATGCAATTACCTTCCAGGGCAAAAGTATCGAGTTAAATCAAACAAATTTGGTGTGTAAGTCTACTGAAAAAAATTACTTAAAATTTTTGCCTTTTATAATTCAGTAACTCCCCCCCCCTCCCCATACCCTAAATTACAGGATTTTCACAAGGGGGGGGATGAAAAATTTTCCACTCCTTAGGGGGGCGGCAGCTTCAAAAAGGTTGAGAATCACTGATTTAATGGCTTTATAAATAGTAATTAAAATCCACTCTATGGATTTATGTTTGAACGTCTACACAATAAATTCTAAATGGATTAGTAGTTACAATAAAAGCTAAACTGCAGAATCAAACATTGGTAAAAAGGTTAACCCTTTCAAAAAGAAACAGAATAGAAAGTAATGAAATATTATCCAGTGCTAACTCCCTCACACCTAAATAACTCTCCATTCTTTTCCTAACCAAACAGATACTTTCCCTGTTGGAATCTTCTACTCATGACTTCTTTAATTAGTTTAAGAGCTTGGCATGAGCAATGGAACTGAACTTTCTACTTTGCCTTCCCCTTTTCTTTTTCTCTCCACAGTACTTACACCTTGTTTAATAAAATCACTGTTAGTCATTATGACCATTTAAACTAGAATCTTAAATCACAGTTTGGCTTAAGGATTTGATTCATAAACCAACATTAAACTCTTTTGGACACAGAATGAAACAATTGAAGGAAGATAATCACGGAAAGGATGGTCAGATAATGTGTTGTTTGTTAATTTGTGGTTGCTAAACAATGAATTAGCAAACATGGAATGAATATCTGAACCAGGTCATTTCAAATTTCTAGTCACATTTCCAGAGGATATCAGTTAGCAGGAACAGTTAAATGTTTTCCTTTCATACCTCTGCAGATAAATATATATTTATGCATATATAAATAGCAATGTACATATGTATATCTACTGACGTTATAAAAAGTGACTGATGAATAGAAGATAAAATATATAATAAAAGTTTTAATCTTTAGTATAGGAAAAAAAAATCTATCCAAGGCACTTAAGTGGGAAGATTAAACTTGCAGAAATAAATAATGTATTCTATAGGCTCTCTTTTAGCTAGAATACAGTATCCTGTACCTTGCAAATAAAACTGCATGGCTTCAACATGATTAAACTAGTGTGAGTGTTCAGAAAGTTGCATATATTTTACATTCCCACCCATGTTTTCTATAACATATTATCTCCAGAATGAAAGGCTTAATGAACCCCCAGTAAGATTATATTCTGGCAAGCACTGGCAAAAAGTATTCTTTCCAGAACAAATTAATTTCAACTTTTTTTTTTTAAATCCCTGAAGGTTTTCAAAAAGTAACGTAAAATTTGTTCAACATATTTCCATATACCATAACCTTTTTTATCATTGGTTTGATATACTGAGGCATTACAAGCACTAAAAGAGATCTTATGTTCTTGTGACTGATCGTAATATACTCTGGTTAACATTATCTAGCATGATATAGAACCTATTTTTTTATTTTGAGAACCTAGGCAAATTTCATATTTACTTTATGTATTAATGTACACTCACTGGCCTCACTTGGCTACCCAAGCCGTGTGACTTTTAAGGGTGAAAGAACATCAACAATGTTTGCTTCACACTATGTACATTCTTGATTAACCAAGAGAAACTGCAAGCAATTACAATTTGAACATTTGATACAATAGTATTTTAGGATTAATTTTCAAACAAGCCAAACAGATTTTACAAGGTCTGCTACATACTTTATACAGTGAAAATGTCAGAAATGATAACATTTTAAATAAACTTTGTGGCACTCTTTCATACAGTTATTAAATGAATAAACACCCCCTTATTCAACCGTGCAGGGCATCTTGCTGTTGATCCAATAAACTCAATACAATAAAGCTTGTATTGAGCCAGAGTTTCCTGGTACATCTGAATCAGGGATGTGATTATCCTAGTCTATTAGCTGACATTAAGCCAGAGTTTTTGATGTGAATATAACAAGGAATTCTAGTTTAAAGTGGGGTAACAAAGTAAAAGACTAAAAAAGCCAAGGAGGCTAGTTTATGAAGCCCAGACTCATTTTGGTCAATATTATCCCAAACCCAGCAGAGTCTGTGGAAATCATTATTTTAAATATCTAGGTACCTGAGCTTTTGCTCTCAGGAAAGCAGAGAGCAATACTGTAAATAGCAATAATATTTAGAGTAGGTTTCTCTTGGAATCAGAAAGGAAGTGTTCAAAAATGTCACACACGAAGGAAGACAGAGAGAGAAAAAATGATTAAATTAATTCTGAATTACCCAAAGATGCTAGTTTTATGTTTTAAGTGAAGAATTCAATACTGAGGAGAAAATAGAACCTGCACATTTATTTGAGTAATAAAATTAATTGACACTGAAATAACTGTATCTAGATTAGAACAATAATCTGTCCCATCAATTACTTTGTCTGAACAGCTAACATATATAGACAGTTATTTAATGGGACAGCACGTCCATTACAAATATTAAAGAGAATTATATCTGTGTTAGGATTACAGGACATGTCAAAATTCTAATATTTATTAAGAATATAAGGTAAAAAGTGAAAATGTTTTATATAGAAGTAAGAAGTACAAATATAAATTTAAATGAACCCACACAATGAAATCTGCCTTGCCAATTTTTTTTAACTTACTGTAAAAGTCATTTGACTTGATATTGCCACAAAGATGTGTAAATCAATACATTCAGAATGAGTGATATATTTTAATTTAAAAATGCTCAAACTGTAGCAGAAAATCTATATATTTAGCACAAATAATAAAAAATGTATGCTTTATGCAATTTAATATCAAGATACTACAGGGCATTCCTTGCACTGCAAATTTAACTTTTTAAAAATTTCCTTGATCTCCCTAAATTGGTTGTCTTGTGCAGTCACTAAAAAGAAAGAATCTACACTGCTGAATTTGATTACTTAAATACCACTAAGATTAATAGGTTCTAAGCCAATTATACTATATTCAAAATTGCAGTTCCTAGTGAACTAAACTTCTTATTCTTATGCATATCTCATAATTCTTTAACTTTACTATGAGTATTCCATATCTTGTGCTCCATCTATCTATTTTTGGAATACTTTTTTCAGTCAACACCTATAATTATATCCAGTGAAATGAAATAATATTAATGGAAAAAATAGAGGATAAGATTAATTCTAACCTCTGAGATCCTATTCCAGCATATTTTAATGTTAATGATTGTTAATGATTAACATGGAATCATATTAATGATTCCAGCATGTTAATGATTGTTACAGACGCTATGAATTTTAAGGCACAAAGCAAATTGGAACTTCATAGGTCATTGTCAATAATCTGGGTGTTACTTGAAAAATATCTAGAAACCAATGCTGACTATAATATATCTCAAGTAATTCATTTGTTGTTGTTTAGTCGTTAAGTCGTGTCCGACTCTTTGTGACCCCATGAACCATATTGTGCCAGGCCTTCCTGTCCTTCACTGCCTCCCTGAGTTTGCTCAGTTTCATGCTCATTGCTTCAGTGATGCTATCTAACCATCTCATCCTCTGCCGTCCTCTTCTCCTTTTGCCTTCAATCTTTCCCAGCATCAGGGTCTTCTCCAAAGAGATCTCTCTTCGCATTAGGTGACCAAACTATCTGAGCTTGAGCTTCATTATCGATCCTTCCAATGAGCAATCAGGGTTGATTTCCTTTAAGATTGACTGGTTTGACCTCCTAGCAGTCCAGGGGACTCTCAAGAGTCTTCTCCAGCACCACAGTTCAAAGGCATCAATTCTTCGGCGCTCGGCCTTTTTTATGGTCCAGCTCTCACAGCCATACATTACTACTGGAAAAACCATAGCTTTGACTATGCAGATCTTTGTCGGCAAGGTGACGTCTCTGCTTTTTAATATGCTACAAGTAATTCATACTCCTTAAGAAATAAATGAATGCATTCACTTCTAGTTGTCATCTCCAAAAAGTTTCAGCAATTTTATATTCAACATGATCACAATGGCTGTCGTGATCACAATGGCTGTCGGGCTAAAGTTTTTGATTAATGAAAAAACTTGAAGGCAGTAACATCCCTTTATTTGGTTTATACAATGGCTGAATACAACAGTATAATTGCTGTTGCTTCCTATGACTAAGGAGGTTTTAAAAATTATCACATACTAATGCTAAAGCAACATATCCTTTAAAGACAGAAAGTATCAGTGTCAAATGAAACAACTATCTAAAGATTAGTATAATCTTATACTTAGTGTGTGTGTATCTCTCTCTCTCTCTTTATATTTGTCCTTCGAGTCAGTATTGACTCCCGGCAAATTGCTTGGACAAGTTTATGCAGTTTTCTTTTCAGAAGTGGTTTACCACTGCCTGCTTCCTAGGGCTGAGAGAGAGTGACTGGCCCAAGGTCACCCAGCTGGCTCCATGCTTAAGGCAGGACTAGAACTTATGGTCTGTAGCCTGGCACCTTAATCACTCCACCAAACTGGCTCTCGTGTGTGTGTGTGTGTGTGTGTGTGTGTGTGCGCGCGCGTATCTATAGCTATATTTATATCTATTTTTCATCTGCCTGGCCAACTAGATCAAACAAGGTCAACTCCTTCCAAGTCCCATCCTTACATGACTGCCCATCTGAGGGGCTTGGAAGCAGGTTTTTTGATATCCCTATACTTTGGAACTCCCTTTCCATTGAAATTTGGTCTGTTCTATCTTTTGTGAGCTTTAAAAAAGTTGTCAGGATTGATTTATTACCTCTAACACAGGAGAAGGAGATGCTCTGACTGCAGATGGAGTTTGTGAACATACGGCTTTCTTATTTTCTGTTTTTTTATTCTGCATTCATTTGGTTTTGGTAATTTTTGTTACTGTTTCTTTTCTGTGATGATACTGTTAGCCACCTAGAGCCTTTAGGATTGAGCAACATACAAATGAAGTAAAATAAATATGTATTGTCGAAGGCTTTCACGGCCGGCATACGATGGCTGGTGTGGGTCTTCCGGGCTGTGTGGCCGTGTTCTTGAAGTTGCGGGCAAGTATACATCGGGACCACAAAACGCAGCATCCATACCAGGATAAAAGAACACGAAAGGCACTGCAGACTACAGCAACCAGAAAAATCTGCAGTAGCTGAACATGCTCTCAGGCACACTGGACACAAAATCCTATTTGAAAACACAGAGATACTGGACAACACCAACAGCCACTATACCAGGCTATACCGGGAAGCCATTGAGATTCACAAACACCAGCACAGTTTCAATAAAAAAGAGGAGAGTCTAAAAATCAACAAAACCTGGCTACCAATCCTGAAAAATACAGCCTGCAAAAGGTCAACGAACTCAGCTCAACCACCAGGACATGTGAACAGTTCACACAATGAACTTGCTAATCACCCCCAGCAGCCCCTTGTTAACAATTCAATAGAAGAAAAAACCCTGCCTAATCCCCAGGAAGATACACACAGATGCTGACACCAAAACAAGCAGCCACTCAGTAACTCAACCCCCCCACACACCCCCAATCCCCCCCTTCCCCTCCCCCAGATCTCTATAAATACCCACAGAAGGGTCACATCACCCTGGGCACAGAGAGAACTGCTCCTGTCTGTGCTCCTGCACTCTGAAGATGCCAGTCACAGGTGCTGGCAAAACGTTAGGAAACAAAACTTCAAGAACATGGCCACACAGCCCGGAAGACCCACACCAGCCACCTAAAATAAATATACTACACGCACATACATGTATCACATACGTACAAAGAATGTCATGATTTATATTTATACACACACACACACACATGTATGTTATACATACATTTTAGTATAACAAATAGGGAAAAAACGGACTAGTCATTAAAACATTATTAGATCTCACTCAACATATACCTCTGCTTAAAAAACAACTATAACAATTCAGGAGTAATATGTTCAACATGAACTATTTGGTAAGCTTTTGCTCCTCTGAACTGCAGGAAAGAAATCATTTAACATGTTCTTTAAATAATTTGGTTGTTTACAAAAATATTTAGATAAAAGTATAGTAGGCCTACAGACAGCACTGGACCCTCACTGCATCTAATAAAAAGAAAGATCAGATAATCCAGGTAAAAGAGCTACCTTTTCCTTAATATTATTTTCTTTCAATATGTCTGTGCTAAGAAATATCCAGAAAGTTTTAACAATATGGTCCAAGTGATTGTGTCAGGCATTTTGCAAAGGGACAGACCATTGAAGATTTCAATGATTATTTCTACAGTGAGGGCCATGTCAAGACAGATACTCTCAGATAAAATAAACAGTTTAAGTGAGGCCCAAAAGTCCTCCTTTTCACAAGCTGTGGATGCTTCAGCTCCATCAACATTTTTTTAGAGCTACAGACAAACATTATGGGTTTATATTTAATTAGACTGATGCCAACAGAGTTTCTATGAACTGCTACTATGGTCACATTTTTGTCCAATTTGATTAATTTAGCACAATGTTGAACTGGTTCTATCAATTTAACTATAATAATTTGTTTTGTGAAAGTCAAAACCATTTGAACTATATATACTTCCGGTCTTTCTAATATGGAATAAAAAATGAAGCACAGATACTTTAAATCAGTTTTGCAGATATTAAAGGTATTCTTTCCCCCATTTATTTGAAAGTATCAACTTTGTTCCAAGTTTCTTTCTACATAAGTAATATAAAATGGGAGGAGACACCTTCATAAAAATAGTACAAATTCACTGGAATGTAACTAATATGTAATGCTTTATAAAATCCTATTTTACTGTTAAAAGAACTTCACTTACTCAGTAAATTTATTTTAAATTTGTATCCAAAGCTTTCACAAGATTTCCTATGAAAATAAAAAATTTGAAGAAAAAAACCCAAACTTATTATTTTTAGATGAACTGTTAAGACCTATACTTAATATCAATACATCAGTGTCTATGGGGGTAACAGACTTAACCACTGTATGCACGATAGATGTCACAATACAGAGGGAGGAATGCAAAAAATGTTTACAGATAAAAGAGACAGTAAACGAAACCTCAGCTCTGGGAAAAGTGGCAAGCATAAGGAAGAGACTCAAAATAATCCTGCTTTGATTGTACATAGTATTAAGAGGTCAGAGAGAAACTCTGGGAGGCTTTCAAGACTCTGTTATTATACCCTACAATAAAGTAGAGTTCCAATAGTCCGTGTAGTGTCTGTTTCCTGACAGGGCTCACACACAGCAAAACTCTGCATCCAGTGATTTGCAATTCCCCCTCCTTGACTAACATCTGTCACTTATACAGTGGTTGAGTAGATGTCACTTCTAGTTTTTTGATTTATGAGCAAAAAAAAAAAAAAATTCAAGTGTAGGTAGCCAGTGAGGATCAGTAAGAACATAAGAAAATAAGCAGTGTCCTGCTGGACCAGACATCTGGCCTATCTATTCCAGGAGTCTGTTCTCACAGTGGCCAACCAATTGCACAAAGAATCCCACTAATTTCCGAGCACATGGCTTTCAGAGGCAGTCACACATTCAGCAAGGCTAATAGCCCCTGATCCCCATGACTTCCATGAATTGGTCCAACCCTTTTTTGAAGCCAGCCAAGCTGGTAGCCAGCACTACATCTTGTAGTAGTGACCTCCAAAGTTTAATTACCTGTTGTGTAAAAAAAAAATTCCTTTTGTTTCTTCTGATTCTTCCAGGATTTAATTTCATTTGGTGACCTCTGGTTCTAGAATTTTGGGATGGGAAAAATAACTTCTCCTAGTCCACTTTATCCACACCATGCATAATTTTATATATCCCAACCATAAATATGTCTATGTATATGAGTGAAGGGACTAATGTCTGTGTACACAGGTGAGGGGACTAATTCTATCAGTCTCTTAGCATTTAACTATAAATCTCCATGTACCTCTGGAATTAACTGGAAAACAAAACAAAACAAAAACCAGCAATGGAACTGTTATTCCAGGAATGGTTTCACCCTGCAACTATTCTTTCCACCTGATCTATGTTCAGAGGCTAGAAGGTGAAGGTGCCTTTTGGTTAATTCTAAAACCAAAAGCCAAGGGTCAGACAGCTTGAAACATATAACACCACAATTAAAGTAACCAAGATTAAAAGAGTATCTCTGCCTTAACAGCAATTTCAGACTTTGTCCATTTTGGATAATACAATAAATAACAAATGGTACAGCATATCATGCAAATGCATCCTGTAAATTAGCATGCTATAATTGTTCTCACACTGAAGATGAGGAATTAAAGAGAATACAGGCTAAAATCAACAAGTGAGTTTATATTTAAAGGAAGCTGACCTAGCAACACCAGTTTACAAATGAAAGTCACAGGATTATGTTGGTTTATAGAAGAAAGTTTTGTAGAATAATTATATTTTTGTACTGGATATTTGAATGATTTATGTTTTCCTAATTTCTGTTAGGCAGAAAATACCAGCATGTCATGAAAGTATATACAGAAAATCTAAAAGGTGCTTAATATATTTCATATATAAAAAGCTTACTTCTGAAATGTCTATCCAATTTTGTCTAAACTCCTTGGCTTTTATTAATTTTGGGCAATCTCTTTTAGCTAACTGTAATTTACATGGCTGGTAAATTAACCATGTGACTCTTCCAACCTGTCAGGGCACAAAAGCTGGAGAAACATACCTTAATTATGCACATTCAGTTCATACATCATTACCTGTACCTGTCTAAAGCTGGCAAGCTTACCAGAGAATTCACTTCTGTTTTGTTTTCCAATGAACATTCTGGGCTTGCAGAGAAATAAGCCAGTGTCTCAGCCTAGAGTCTGGAAGAGGTCGATACATGAATGTAGCATATGGATTATACTTAAAAACTCTCCTTTTGCCTTCATTATCTGTCATGGGCATTTAATCCTAACATATATCACACAGAGCATTTCTCTTTCTCAAATTCCTGGATGTATATAAATTACATTACTACAATTCTAAAATAATTAGAAAAACAGATTTTTAATTAACAGATTTTTGTTAATTAAAATTTGGGTGTTCTAATCTAAAACATCTCTTGAGGAACTATCAATAGTTTAATACTTTGGTTAACATAATTTTATTTGAAAATTGCTTTATTAATGAGGTCTTGGCAATTCCATAACGGCAAGACTTTTTATGAAAATCAACAATTTAAAGAGAGAAAAACTGAACATATTGTCACTATTTTTAGATGAACAGGTAAGACCTATAATTAATGTCTGCTCTTTAGTGAAGAAACCAGATGCTTTCTTCACTGTGTAATTAGTGGAATTAATGAATTCTAATGCTTCCATGCAAATTATTTCTTTACCTCTGAAATTAATCATTTCAGTACCCAATATGTTATCAGCTCTAATCAGATTTACCAATACAGTATAAAACAGCTTCAATTTCATCTACTATATTTATTATATCATTGTTCCTCTGTTGTCATTGCAGTGTTTTATAATATCCTAGTTTATCAACATTTTGATGTTATGGTACAAACAAAATAAGATGAGTTATTACATTTATCATAATTACATGCAATTGTAATTATGTAGTAACAATATATAAAGCCAAATAGCGAATCTGAATCTGTAAGATGTATAGAGTGATCTTTAAAAGTGGCCGGATCAATATGTGCAATAAAATGAGTCCTCATAGTCCTTACATATGTAAGTAAGAAAAGTTCAATGCACTTATCTACTCAAATTATACAGGTAGTCCTTGGGTTAAGAATGGCTGGTTTAAGGATGACCCATAGTTAAGAACAGAGTCTACTGTAGCAAAATTCGAGTTAAATACACAATTATTCAAGTTAAATACACAATGGTTCGAGTTAATTATACACTACTACCTATACAGTGTTATACAATAATACTGTTCCAGCTTAGATACAAATTCAACTTAAGGACAGACCTTGGGTACAGAATTTGTTCTTTAACTGGGGACTACCTGCAAAATTGGTGGAGGAGGTTCATATGTTTAATGCTACATTGTGTCAAATAAGTAACAAGATCTGGCCTATAACCTCTTGGTCCAGAAGAAGGCAATGGCAAACTACTTCCATACTGTTGCCAAAAACTTCTACATGGACTATGTGTCCATATAATCAGTTTGGAGTATTTATTTATTCATTCATTCAATTTACATAGCTGCCCATTTCACATAAACCACTCTGGGTGGTAAACAGAGTTGAGTTTAGTTTAAGGGAATTTTATTTTTTAAAAATAATTCTTGGGGCTATGTTTCCCATTCCATGAAAGGATATTTTGTTGCTGTTTTTTTGTTTTGTTTTTATATGAGACATCATCAAATAAACACAACGCCCATCTACAGTATCAAATGGTGGCAAAGCTCCATTTTTGGTACCTTAGAACTCATTTTTATGCATGTTTTTTCCTTCTCTCTTACATAAAGAGAGACATAAATATCAATTATCTGTTAGTGTGATTAGCTGAGTTGCTAAAAATTAAATGAAATAGCCCACAACTCAGAACCTATTAATATATGTAAGATGTACATAAAATCCTGCTTGTAAATAGTTTCCCATTCATTTCAGTGTAGGAAGTACATCTATTTTTAATGTATAAAGTTCATCATCATGCATGGAAACTTGATGGGATTCCTGAACTCTAAGTATCACAGCATGATCAAAGTTCAGGACTGGAATGAAATGCTGCCTTATTGAAGCAGAGAAGATATTTTGGTGTAAACATGTTTTGCCACTTCTTTGGAAAAAAAGATTTTTTATTTTTTTACCCAGTAGCAAATTAATGAAAAGAGGAAAATTATCTGAGCACTTAACGGATTGGTTGCTGGAAAATTCAATATTTTTATAGAAATCACCATTTTACATTACTACTTTTCAGATAGTTTCAGTTTCTTTTTAAAAAAGCAAAAGATGAAAATGGGAAAGATGTATCTAAGTATATGTAATATGCATCTGTGGCGTTGTGTGGTATCCTATTATAAAAGATGCTCGCTATTTTATTGTAGGGATACAAAATACAGCACATTTATTTTTGCTCATATTCAACTGTCTCACGTTTACTTTTTGTTCATTTGGTTAACTGCTGTACGCAAATAAAATCTATAATATTAAACTTGCAACCAGTTGCTTTACTATCTGATCCTTTCAATAACTTACCATAAAAAGACTTCTAATCATCTTATTAGATTGAATCAAAGATCAAGGGTATTAAAATGTGTAAAGGACAAAAAAGAGAGATGGGTTATAGATTTTAACTTTTAACTAGCAAACTGACTCAAAATAGATTTCTAATTTACAATGAATCAAAAGAAAAAAAAAACCAACAACAGTAGACCATAGCAAAAGTGGTGCAAATGTATCAGGCAGCAAATGAATAAACATTTGAGAAGATTTATTATTAGAAATTGCAATAAATTTTCAAAAGATGAATTGATTTAGTTAAAAGGTATAACTGACAATTTATTGGGTAGGAAGATGCATTATTTTCCAATTGTTATCCACCTATAGTAAAACTGATTTGTGTCTCATTGTATTTTATGGAAAAGGAGAGAGCAACTTTCAGTGATTTAGATTAAATGTATTAATCATAACCAGACACTGTGAACTATATATCTACTATTAAAGAAGATTTTTGACATTTAATTCTGTAGCAATATTTTGACTCTGTACCTCTCTTCCTAAATCTAATTCCTGCTACAGTTGGCAGATTTCTTCCTCTAAATTTTATGAGACTTAAAGTAGTATTTTACCCACTCATGCGGTAAATAATGCAGGATTAGAAATATTTAGTGTTTTGTTTCTCTTTAAAGAGTAGAAATCCATCAAATCCAAAAGGAGTTTCTTATTTCTTAAAAATGTAGTTTTAGCATAACCAATAACAGCTCAAATATAATCTTTTTTTTTAAAGAAAGACATTAATGAAAGGTGTAGCTTTAAATTATATTCTTACATTTAAGAACTGAAAGCAAAATATATATATTAACATACCAGAAATTAAAAAATATATATAGCCTGTAGCAGGTACAATTAGATTACTTTAGAAAGACACACATTGTGAATAAAAAAGAGCTAAGTGTGCATGAGCTGGCTTCTGTGTATGAAACAACCTGCAAAATGTAACAAAGTGAGGTGGAAAGTTTTATATCTAGCAGTCACAAACAACCACATGCTGATTCTTCTGGACTGGGTTAATAAGAAATCAACACTGGCAACATGATTAATTTATTTTGGAGGAATCTAGTCCTTGCTCCCAGAAGGCACTGTAACAGTTAGAGCTAACTGTCTATATTCTGTTTAGAAAGTCCACGTGCAAAGATTATGGATCAAGACCTCAGAAATGAACTAGCTGGCTTTGATTTTAAGACTATTTGATTCATCCCCTAAACAAGAAGAAACTTGTAGGATAGTTTATAGCCAGCTACTTCTTCCTCTAATACACTAAAATGCGCTCCTCATTCCTACTTTCATAGAACAAAAACAAAAAACCCCCCAAATAAATAAATAAATAAATAAATAAATAAATAACCCCTCCCCCCAAGGTATCTTCTTTGCTTGAATGTGGTGATTTTGAAATAGAAATCCCCCAAATACATGAAAAATATTTTCTTTCAAAATGATATGCTAGTCAGAAGGGGAAAATTAGCTACAGCATCATTTCAGGAGTACCATTCTCTCTTTTTCTGGCAGAGATAAATGTCATTGTATCATAGTATTAGAAAGGTCATTTAGCCCAAGCCCATATTGCAGGCAGGATCTGCTAAAGCAGTGTTGTGCAAACTTGGCCACTTTAAGATGAGTGGACTTTAAGATGAGCTGGCTGGGGAATTCTGGGAGTTGAAGTCCACTCATCTTAAAGTGGCCAAGTTTGGACAACACTGTGCTAAAGCATTTCCGGCAGATCCAGCTTCTATTTGAAGACTTCCAATGAAGGGGTATATTCCCTTTCATCAGGCAGCTTATTCCATTAACTGACAACCCTTGCTATCAGGAAATTCCTTCTTATATCTAGCCTGGATCTATTTTCCTATCATTTCAGCCCACTGTTTATGATCATGCCCTCTAGGGTGACAAGCTACAAGACCAATGATTTCTCTATATAACAATCCATTAGATACCAAAAACTGCTATCATATTTCCCTTAGAGTTTTCTTCTGTGGGCTTAACATACGGAGCTCCCCACAGGGCTTGGTTTTTAGCTCCTGACTATCTTGACAGCCCTGCCCTGAACTTTGCTGTTTGACAATGTCCTTTTTAGACTGCAGTGACCAGAACTAGACACAGTACTATAAATGGGGCCTGATCAAAGCAGAATATAATGGAGAATAACTTCCTGTGATCTGGACTCTATGCTCATTACTACATCCTAAAATAGCATTTGCCTTTTTAGCAGCTGAATCACACTGCTGGCTCATGTTCAACTTGTGATCTACTAGAACACCCAGATGTTTTTCAATTGTACTTTTGCCAAGCCAGGTCTCCCTCATTCTATATATGTGCTTTTCATTTTTATCTCCTCAGATGTAGGACTTTAGCTTTCCCTCTGTTAAATTTCATCCTATTTGTTTTTGCCTACTGTTCAAGCCTGTCTAGATTCTTTTTGAATCTTACTTTTTTCTCTTCTGAAGTGTCAGCCACTACTACTACTTTTGAGTTATCTTCAGATTTGATAATTTCCTCAGTCCCTTACCCAGGTCACTAAAAAAAGCCTCTTAGTGTTTCCCTGTTTCTGAGGCAATTGAAAAAGCCTTTGGGGCATTTCTTACAAGCCTCAACTCACTGTACTTTTGCCTTTCTGACACAATCTCTACAGCTTCTTGCAAGTGCCTTGTAAGACTCTTTACATTTCCTGTATGTGTCCCTTTCTCTTTTCAGCATTACAGGAACCTCTGTGTGTATCTACACTACCTCTTCATATTGTTTTCTTTTAATAGGAACTGCTTGGGATTGTACAATTAGTGTCTTATTTTGCAGGATTTCCCATCCTTTCTAGACACTTTTGCCCTTCAGAATTTCAAGCCATTGGATCTGACCTACCTTCTATCTGGGTTCATCAGATTATGCTCTTCTGAAATCCAGTATATAAGTTTGAGTCTTCTCTATGCCTTCTCCCCTTAATGTCATGAACTCAAGGATAACATGGTGACTTTCTCCCTCGGTTCCGGTCAACCAATTCCTCTCTAATAATAAAGAGAGCACACTCTTCCTCCTTCTCCTACCTTCTGATAAATGAAAGTTTCAGCAAGAAGACAGGAATTTGTTGGACTGTGATGCTGATCTTTGATCATCATAATAAATATGATTTGATTTGCTGGACCTATGATTCTTGGAGAATTAGATTTTCAGCAGATCCCAGAATAATCAAAATCTCCCACTGTCACTACTGTATGACTCTTGAAGGTTTGGTCAGCTGGCATAGAAACCCCTCATTTATGTCTTTTGCTTGTCCAGGCCACCTATAATAAATTCCAATGGCAGTATCAATTTTGTTTCTTCTTCATTTTATCCTTATCCAAATGCTGTCAACAGGGTTTTCATGCTCCAATTCATGAATTTCTGTGTAGGCTTATGTTTTCTTTATGTACAGGGCAACAACCTCTTCCAGGGCTACATTTCAGTAATGCATGTTATCCCACCAGTTTTCATTATATTTGCCTTCCTCTGTTAAGTAAGATACCAGTTTTCCCCTGTTTCCTGTACTTTTTGTATTGGTACAGAAACATTTGAAATTGTGAGTGAAATCCACTACTAATTTTTCTACCAATCTTAAGCCCCCTCCTTCTCCAAACCTTTGCTTCGCCTTTGTTGTGCTGTTTGCTCCAATCATTTGAAGTATATTTGATTGCGGGCTTTTGCTACCTCTTTTTTTTTCTAGTTTAATGCTGTCCTGATGAAATTGAAAAGATGTCTGCCATGTATCTCCTTCCTAGTCTTTGTCAGATATAGCCTGTAGCTTGCCAAAATCCTTTAGGGAGTCAAGTACCCAAATCCTTTCCGGTAACTCCATTTACATAGTAGTTCACCTCTAGGAACCTCTTCTCCTTTCTTTCAACATGACCCTCAACTGGAAAGACTAGAAAAATATTAATTGCATTCTGGTCCCTTCATTTTCTTGGCCAGGGCCCATATTTTCTGGAGTTCCACCAAGGTTTTTTCTAGCAGCATTGTTCATCCCCAAAATCATTATTAAGAAGGACTAGTTATCAATTGATCTGAAGAAGCCTACTTGCCACATCCTGCATATGAGCATTGGGAAAACATCATACCTCCTGCAACATATTAAATCTGTATACTGCAACCTCAATTTCTCTCAGCAGGGCATTATGGACCATGATACACTTCTTCTTCGACGTGATTATTGGGTTTCTTTGAGCCATGGGGGTCTGTCTTCTGAGATTGGCAAGGTTTATTCAGGTGGGTGTGGACTGTCTTCAGGAGTGAGAGACTGATACTAGTTGTGAGCTCCATCAGTTGTGAGATCCAACCATACCTTCTCTTGCTTTTTTGTGTCACAAGTTTCTACTGGTCTTCCCCCTGATGTTCTCTGGTGTTTATTCCCTTTTCTACCCCTCCTGAGTTTCATCTGTCCTTCCCAGGAATTTCCTAGCTTCCCTTGTGTATTTCAGTGTTCAGTCTTTTCAAATTTTTTCATCCTCTCTTCCAATAAGGACACAAGCTTACCCATGTGTTTACTTTATGGTTTACAACTTTTACTAAGAAATACGTGATTTTTCAAGTAGAGAAAGCAAAGATTCACAGTGTGACATGGAGTCTGTGACAATTTTTTTCCAGTGCATATCTTGCTAGAAAACAACATCATAAAGTGCTTCTTGAATGTTCATTGACCTCCATGTATATTATCCAAATAATCCTTACAAGAATCTGACAAAATTTTCAGAACTTCTATCTCCATACTGCAGGCAGCACAAACTGACAAACAGATGCATACAATAGCACCCATTCTATGAGGCAGTATCTAGATCTGAGATGTTTTGTCCACCTATTTCACAGAATCTATATCAACTCCAAGCTACCACATTCAAAAACATTCCTGAAAATATTGTTCTACAATTCATAACAATACCTTCTCAGCAGGAGTCCCTGCTCTTTGGAACATTCTTTCTTTGGAACTCAGGATGGCCCCGACCCTGCTAGCCTTTCATAAGGTTTTAAAAACTTGGCTATGTGACTGAGCCTGGGGTCCCGAAAGCGTTAAGGGCCCCATTACTAGGCTGCCCTGTTGATTTTTTATGTAATTTTTATGATAACTGTCGGCTGCCTATATGTATAATTTGTAATTGTTTTAATGGGTTTAATTACTGAAATTGTTTGCTGCCCAGAGTCACTTGGATTAAGATGGGCGGCTATAGAAATTGCATGCATGAATAAATAAATAAAAGTAATGTTCTAATACTGTTAGCAGATGGATATAACTACACCCACCACCACTGAAAGTATCTACTAATAAGTAAATGATATTACACTAAGGATATTGGGATAGATGTACCCCTCCCAACAATTCAGACAGCACAATTAATTTCTTTGATTTTACAAAATTTTACTAACTATTAATACCCCCACCCTGCATTTCCTCATGTATGAGATGAATTCTGCAATTAAAGTGGTATCAGATATAAAAAGTAATCTTATGTATTTAATTGCATTTTGAATCACAGTATAAGTCTTTATATTATAATAATGACAGTATGATTCTGATTATATTTTGATTTTATGTATATGCCTCTTGGAAGTATTTATACTTCCAAAGTTTAGATATCAATAATTCCATTCTAACAGAAGAAACAAATTAGAGCTTTCAACATAAATATATAATAAATGCAGAATTGCCAGCAATAAGGTATACAGACTCCAGCCTCTCCAGCATCTGTGACAAATGACTGCCCATTTTTTGAGTAATATCCTCACTGTTCACTTTTGATAAAAAAAGCTTATGAAGTCTTCACTCCTTCACTCCTGACCCACTTAAGTCGGTTCTTAGGGTGCACTAATACTGTAGAATAAGAATTTATCTACACTGCACTCCCATTTACTGTTGATAATAGTTGAAAACCAATTTTATATCTCTGCCTATTATAATTGAGCAATCTTATTTAGAAAGGTTGATGTCTGAGAATTTTGTTATGAGAGTGTTAAGTACTGATTAGTCAGATAAGTGTCAAAGAATGTATTATGTAATGATTTATTACATAGAGGCTAATACTGCCACAGAATCTGGACAGCCTCTTAAGTGAAGTACACCTGTTTCCACTAGTGTGCCTTAGAGAGGAAGGTGAAAAATAATTTATTGAAACAAACTTTTTTTCCCAAGATTCTGATCTTCAATAATATTGCCATGTTTCTGAGATGACTATCTCACTGAGTTCAATGGGTTTTATTTCCAATTTTCTTTGAATAAGTTGTACTAAAGTCAATGAGCTAGGACTCTGACATAATACATTCTATTTCCCTTCAAAGAGTTTTCATTTTGTCAGGTATTACATTATTTTTTGAAGCTGTCTTTTGTGTTCCTTTGTTTAAAAGGTTAAATAATAATAATGTGTCATAATAACCAATAACAAACAAGATGGGTTATGACTCTTTATTATAATAAAGGTATTATCATCATGTAATCTTATCATCATAGTTATAAAAGTTAAGTGATGGGTGTTCCGAAAAGCCATCCCGGATATTTGTGTAGTTAACTTATACATACTTAGCTCATTTCTGGGAAACCCAAATCTATTACATAATATGATTTAATCAAACTGAACAGAAGTGCATGGTCGGACCTGTATGTGCATTGTTATGCAGTTTATGATTTGGCCCTGCACTCAGATGATACCTCATCAGAAAGTGTGTCCTGTCCCCCCACCCCCACCCTCTTCATAGGCACTGAGCCACTGTTCCTGTACAGGCATTGCAAACTCACCCGTGTTAAAAGTGAAAGACTAGGTCATCATCTCAATTCTGTTCAAAGAGTTGCATTTGCACTATCCTATTTAGCTCAGGAAATCAATCTTTCTGAAAGCACTTTTGCTTTCAGTGTAACAATCTAATAGCAGTAATTACTTCTTGTTCAGCATTACCAGATGTCACAGGTATTAGATTCCTCCTTTTGTTATTGGTTTTCAGCATTTTTAAGATTGCTTTTGAGATTCCCTCACTGATAACTAATAACTTTATGTGTTCTGTCCTGACAGGTCAAATTTTTAAGGCAAATCTATTGGGTGTGTCTGGAGGACTGATTGTAGGAAGTATAGGCTGCCGGTAAAGCAGGAAATCAGCTATACTGAAGTTACTACTTCATGCTTCTTTAAGTTGCATGAAGCAGCAACATACATACTAATAATACAAAGCAAGCTTAATATATATGGGAAGAGAGATGGAATATTATCAGAATAAAAATTATCCAAAAAAATGCTTTCCCTGCCAAATCTACAAAGAAATCAGAATACTATCCTCCCCGCAAATGCTATGTTCTAAAATGAACAGTAGTAATTTGTTACACAATAACTTGTGTAATAAAAAGCATTAATTATCCAGCATAATACTTCTAATATGTCTATGCATCATACTAATGAATATTATTTACTGTGCATTTTGCAGGAAAAAGATAATGTTTCAGCTGTTAAGATCTTATATCAGAAAAAAAACCTTGACTCCCATTTATTTATACACACACACACACACGTGTGTGTATATACACGTACACACATTATAGTTCCATCAATTGAAACATAATAATCTTTTTTACAATTTAGAAGAGATATGCAGTTTTTAGTGTAGTTAAGTCATGTATCATCAATACCATGAACTTAATCTATCAGTTGTAATAGCATCTATAAAATACCAGAATGAGATTGCAGTAAGCCTAGAAAATGGGCTACAAATCCCAGATATGCTCAAGCAAGCAGTGAACCAAAAATAAAAATAGGGAGATCTGTAACCAGCAACTAGATACCATTCATCTGATTCATTACCTCTAAAGGCAAAGTTCACAGGCCAAGGTTTTAAAGTAGATTTAACCCAGAACCGCTACTCTTGCACAAAGAAATTTAAGATTTCACTTAGTTAGCCAAACTAGTTTTCACAAATAGATTTTTTTTGTGCTAACACAATGTCATGTTTATCAAGTGTACATGTAAAAATCCAGGATATTTTAATTATAGCCTATCATTTCAAATAAACTTGACAGGTACATGCTTTTTTTCTGTTTTCAGATTATATTTTGTCTACTATAACAGAATAATTCTTAGTTTCCATAACAAGAAAATGATTTTATTAATAAAGAAAATAAAGATTAGGTTTCTCCAAACCTGTCTATAGTATTGCATGCATTGCATTCTAATCATCAAAGCTCAATTACTTTAGGGTAAAAGATACATGAATTTTCCAGAACTAAGAGGGAAATAGGTCATTTAAACCACAGAAACACAGAAACATAAAGGATGGAGGTTTGAGGCAATTGATAAATAACTATGCTTGCTTACTAGTTAGCTAGCTAGCTAGCTCAATCAATCAATCAATCTTGTCTATCACATCATCATTTAACCACACCATCATTTAATATATCTATACTTTGCATACCATGATTGGTATAGTTCAGAAAAAAGAGCCAACTATTAAAAATGTCTGAAGAATCAAATGTTTTTTGTCCTCTAGGGCAATTATTTTAACTTATGCACAGACAGTAGATACTAGCATATGCTATAATTTAATAAGAAAATGTGGTTCACAATAAATTATGAGAACCAGCTCACCATTGCAGTTGTGTTTCCTGTTACCTTTTTGATATTCCTTGCTGGCATTCCATGAAGATGACTAAGCCTTGTCTGGAAATCTACAAATAAAGTTACAGTTTAATGAATATATAATAACATATAGTTATAAAGGGACAATCTAAGTAGTAAAGGTTTTTTTCCTCTTGTTTGAAATAGTTTAAAACTCTGTTGGTTTAAAATTTATTATCCTTTGTGATGTATGAAAAAAGTGGCCATAAGTAGTACAAAGACATAAAAGTAAATGTGCGATTATTATCTACAGAAGACAACAATCTCCTTATAGTAAATAGATTTCAAAAGCATTGCTGATGACAGATTAGCATCTGGTCTTTTACCCTGCATATCTCATGTACTTTCCTAAACTCTAGTAGGCTAACTTCTGTGCGATTAGTTATACAGAATTGTATGAAACCTATGTCAGTTAAATTTTCTACTACATAACTGTATTAGCATCCTATACCAGCTATGACGACATAGACATAAACTTTTTCTTATTTACATTTATCTGAAAATAAATGATGGTAAATCTGTTTTACTCCAATTTTAACATGTTGCATTATCAGGCATGGATCAACATAAACATTATGTTATATGAAATTTACTTGTACTGATTAAACACTTAATTCTATCACTGCACTGGAGTCATTCCAACACTGGAAACATCAAGTACATATTTATAATTCACTCTCTTAAAGGTAGTCATATTACCTTCCAAAAGATGAATAACCAGACAATTGTGATGGAATGTATCTATGAGGAGGAGAGTGATGTGGGAGATCAAGGCTATCGGGAAGGGGGGGGTGCATTCCAGGGAGGAGGAGGAGGCAAGAGGCAGCATAGTCTGCAGGGGGAGCGTGAGAAGAGAAAGAGATTCAGGATAGCCTCTCCCTAGAATCTCACAGGGTATATCCACTAGTTGCTGTAGTACAGATTTAGTTTGGCAAGACTGACGTCAGGACCAGCCCAAGAACAATGGTAAAACAGTCCAGGCCAGTACAGTTCCTTTATTTGCTTACACCTTATAGACAGAATCTTGTCAAACTAAATCTATACTACAGCAACTAGTGGATATACCCTGTGAGATTCTAGGGAGTGGCTATCCTGAACCTCTTTCGCTTCCCTCGCTCCTCCTGAGGACTATGCTGCCTCTTGCCTCCTCCTCCTCCCTCCTGGAATGCACCCCTCCCTTCCCGATAGCCCTGATCTCCCACATCACTCTCCTCCTCGTAGATACATTCCATCACAACAATGTACAATTAGATTTTTTTTACTGGACTTCAATATTTAAGGAAAGTTATAAAATAAAAAAAAACACGAAACAGAGTATTTGTAGTGGCATGGTACTGCTGAGAAGTCTTCTCCATTTTCTTTTAATAATTTTAAAAGGGATAAATGAAGATGTTTCAGATAATAACTAGAGATTTCTCATTCAAACTCCTTCCAATTTGAAACACCCCATTTCAAGTTTGAAGTGCCTCGCTTCAATTGCAAAATAGCTGTTTCAAGTGTAAAACAGGCTGTCTATCATTTGGAAGTGTTTCAAGCTCAAACAAAGCTCAAAACTTGTTTAAACTTGATGCTCTTTTAAAATGATGAGGTGTTTTGAATTAGAAAAAGGTTGAATTAGAAATGCTCTGCATATCTCTAACAATAACCAAGCTTAAAACCAGGATGAATTGGCACAAAATACCGAAGAATCTCATGGCACCATGAAGACTAACTTTATTGTGCATATTTTTTGTGGGCCATACTTCATTTTGCCAGATGTACATGCTACAAAGGTCCTTGACATATTTGCTGTAACAGAGCAGCACTGTTATCTCCTTGGAAGATGGTTTCAATTATTACTTCAGAATGTAAACACATCACACTGTTGTTTAAGGGCTGAAAACTAATTCTGGCTTTTCCCCAGCTACTGCTTACACATGTATCAAAATCTTTAAAAAAGAAAAAAAAAACTAGTTTTCACTAGAGATCACAATGGGATAGATATAGAGAGGGAGGGAGGGAATATCGTCTACAATACTGAATAACTTTTAGAAAAGTATTGGAAGCAACGGAGTTGCAAGGAAGGAGACAATCAGCCCAAACCATGTCCTTTTCTCTTCCATAAATAACTGGATTTTTCACAGTGAAACTCCAACCCTAGTTGGGATCCAAATGCCCTCACAGTATACAACAAAGTAAGCTTTAGACTGGATTCAAAAAGAGGTAAGTTGATTGCAGACCTCAAATTCTATTAACGTTTAATTTAATTTAACTCTAATTTTAAAATATTTTGTCTTTTAAAAGTTACTGACCTCTCTTGCCCGAATGGGACATAAGTGGAAAACTGCCTGTTAAAATACTTTGAAAGACAGGGTCAGGCATCTCTTTCTCCAGTCCTGCTGAATCTTCCTTTTCCCACCAAGGAATAATTCCAGTAATTCCACACGCACCTCCAGGTTCACTTTCATGGAACCAGTCACTTTGCTCATCATCACCTATAACAAACATTTTATGTTTTTTTTAAAAAAAGATATATTAAAGTTTATTATCTCCCCAAATGTATCATCTGTAATAAGAATTATTTCTTCTTTCTCTTCTATATTGTATTTTCTTTGGCAGCATAACTCTAACTGGGAATTCTCATTTACTAGCATGAGATTCAAAGGAAACAAAATCCTCTTCTTGCAACTCATTTAAAAATGTGAGAAATAATTTAAAAACCTAATATTTTAGTGATAACAGCAGGCAAATCTATTTAAGTTAGTGTGGTTTCAACATTAATAAAACAAACTCTAATCCCCTGTAGGGAATTAAAAAAGTATAAAACTGTGGAACCAGTTGTTTGCAGATTATAGTCATATATAATTAACTTAATTTTATGATCTGTGTGGTACATAAAAGGAGGAAACAATCATAAACAGGTGTGACCAAATAAAATTAATTTTATTAAGGTTAATTAAGAAATAAGTTTTGAAAAAGTTGTTTTCAAATGAAAGATGACAGCTTCACAGAAACATTGAGTATCCAGGGATATTTTAAGGGTTCCTAGAAACTAAAAATTCAGAAGAAAATCACAAGTATGCCCTTCACAAAATTATCTTTGTTAGAACATGGTTTATTTTCCATGTAGGGCCAATGGCTGGAGTGATACAACTGGTAAAAGGGGTGTCAGAGATGCCATCCTGGACAAGCAGCCACTTGAAGTAAGGATTTTTTGCCTGGCTGATAGCAACATATTTTCAGTATCACTATGAGGAAGTACGACCCCAGAATGGACATATAATAAAGTTTTTAGTTTCCTGCCTTTCAGTAGTAATATGGGAATATCTGAAGTTACCCTTCTCCTCACAAGAATTCATCCCAAAGTCTGCCTGAGCACACTAAGAAAGCAGTCAATGACTCAGATGCAGCTTGATCAAAATCTCTTTTCTGAGATTTATATCCAGATTTGCTTTTTCATTTGTTTGCTTGATTTATTGTTAAAGAAAATGTGCATTAATTTGTTCTCAATGAGGATAAACAAGATGAAAAGATAAATGGTAAAAGTTATCCTTGATATAAAAGAGATGGTAAAACAATTCAAGCATTTTTGGTATCTGACACAATGGAGATCCAGATTACCCAAAAGCGAAAACTATGCTGCGTAGTTTTCACCCTATAAAGAGAAAGGATGTAATTTTTGCCAATTCCAGTTTCTGCCTGCAATCTTGCCAGCCTTAGTCCCCTGAATAAGTTGTTTTGAAAGCTTAATGTACAGAATGGGAGTGGGACAGGATTAAGTAAAATTGTATCTTATGCCTGACTGCTTTGGCTGCTTTTGCTAATTAACTAATATACTGTAGAGTGCTGCCAGCAAGCCACAGTCCTGACACTAGGAAGCTTGCCCCAGAAGAGGCACAGGCCATGCACCTTGCCCAGCCTGGCACCTAGCTAGTTGCTAACTTCCTAGACAAACTGTCCTGGCATCTTATGAAACCCTGTGATGAAGCAGTAATAATCCTAAAATCTCAGTAACTACGCTTACATACCACAGTAAGCCAATACTAAACATTCTCCCATGCAAATGCATTCTCTCTGTGCTTTACCATTTTTAATAGTCCTTCACTGATAGACAAGCATTCTTGGACAACCAGAGATATCACAAGAGAGAGAGGAAAAAAGAACTTCCATATTAACTAGCTCAATGTCAAAGGAACATAAACATGAATAAACCCCATCTTGTTATGACAGTCAGAGAATGAAAAATATTGCATGTTCACTGATCACAACTAAATAGAGAAATTCCTATTTACTGCAACACAGTCTTAAATTGAAAATATTATCTTTGAGTACTAATTAAATTAATTCTTTGGGACCATGAAAAAATATATAATTTAAAATGTAAACATCTCTTTAAATTCAGTCATGATGAAAAAGAAGAGTACATTTGGACTAAAGTGTCCTTAATGAAACTATAAAAATAAAACACAATGCTTGTATCAAGACTTCAGTTCCAATTCTGTTACATAAATTTCAGCAGCTAAGAATATTTTAGAATCAGATCACCGCCAGGACAATTCTTGTCCATATTCGGGCATTTAGAGCATTGGATTATATTATAGCACCACATTACATAATATCAGGAGTCAGAAAATGATGACTGTAGTTTAATAATTGTTCTCTTCTTCTTAAAAACCAATCAACCAAAACATTACACCATGATGTTTTAGGCTTCATATAAAATTTTATCAGAAAGAATCCTATGTTTATTTTATAGGAATTGAATGAATTGTGCTATTGCCTCAAACTCTAAAGATAAAATAATGTCATGTTTAAAATAAAAACAGAACAAAACACATACCCCAACAAACCAGATTTTCTATATAATGTGTTTTTAAGTAAAAATCAAAAACTGGAATATAGATAATCTGCTTATGTAGTATACAAAAACTTAACCTGATACATTTCTTAAAAATGTTTCAATACCTTGTCTTCCCTCATCATTGGTAAACAAACCAGCATCACTGCTGCTGAGGCTGCTCGATTCACTGTGATAATAGGGAAAAAGAAAAGATCAGAAGTACAATTGATATCTCAGTCATAAAATTTTAAACAGACAAGATTGCACTCAGATGAAACTTAAGCCTTAACAAAATCTAAAAGAAAATAGGATAATATAAAAAAAGAAAGAAATATCAAACTGCAAATATCACTGTTCCATTAACTACAGAACATATTATTTTTGGCACATAAAACCACAGGAATCTAATGGGACCCTGACAGTAAGCCAGATGTGACTGCAATGAGGTGCTGACACAATTGATGCATTTTATTATCTGTTTCCATCAAATGTTCACTGTTCCTTTCTTATGCTGTGCTATTCAGCTTGATCCTAAAACCATTGCTCAGGTGTTTTTTTTTTTTAAAAGGGATAGGAATAAAGGGGGGAACCTGAGTCAAAACTATTCCAGGTTTTCTTTGTTGCATGAAACGTAAGTATCCCAAGTCAGAATACCTATTCTTAACATTTGGAAATATTATTCAATGTAATTCTATTATTTAATTTAAAAAAAGAACATTTATACAATGCTGTCTTTTTAAATCAAAGTGAAAGGCTTCTTGAGAAAAATAAGAATGATAAATATAACAGCAGAAAAAAAATACAAATTGCCTTTGTTTCTTTCCAATTGAGTTTGTATCTCACACTGTATTTTTATATTTATCATCCAAATGTTTCAGATGTATAAGTAAAAAATGCACATATTCAGATTTAATATTATGAGCCCTTGATATAGGAGCATCAGAAATCTGAATAAGCAAGCAATGCCCAAACATTTCTATCATTAAGCAGTCCTGAGTTTTAAAATATATCAGAATATCACTACAACAATGATGAAATATACTGTTTTACACAAATAATAATTTTTCTAAAAGAGATAAAAGATTAAAATCCTGCAGTAATTTGAAGTACACTTTTTATTTGGAATGTAATCTTGATTATCAAAAGGACACCTTTTCATTTGCAGTGAATTTTCACTTCTCTATGGCTGAGGTTAATTCCCATCTATTTATGAATCCTATAGAGAATAATTTTACTGTAACTATAATATTAAACCAAGTCCACTGACTTAGTATCAGTAATTTAATACAAACTAATCCTAAATCTGAAATGAAGCATAAGTATCATTTCCTGTGATTACTTGTGTGTACATCTTTCCAGTAGTAGTTCTACTATTGTAGAATGCCTTCCCTGGAAAACTGCACTAGGATATATTTTACCAACTTTTTTTTTCAGTTTTTAAACTTACTATTGCTACTTATTTTAAAGTTATATCTTTGAACTGGGTTATCTCGTGGATTTTTAGCAATTTTTGGTGCCTATTTTTCCTGATGAATTCGTTTTCTTTATTTTAAAGTGTGCTTATAAGGTTTTAAAATTTTATTGTACATAATTGGATGCTATTGTTTTACATACATTTTGCTGTGGGCTCACTCAGTTAAACCCGTGTTCTTTTACTTGCCAAATTGCAAAAGAAATGCTGCGAATTTCATCAATTCTGGTAAAGATTTGGAAGTTGTTAATAATCCTAAAAACTCCTCATCTGTGTTCAGTAACATTCACCCCTCCAAAAAAGGTTTCATTGATTATAAATTAGAAATTAGTATAGTTTAGGACTGCAGAGAAGCAGGTGACAGTTATAATCAGGAAAGAATTCTGATCATACCTAGAAGGGATTCAGCAATCATCCACTCATCACATCTAGCCAGAACTGATTGCAATGCTTTCTGCAATAATAAGGATTGGACTTAAAAACCATCAAAAGCTTTACAATGCCAATTTGCTTAATAAGTGTATAATTGTGCAATCACATGACTGTAACTATGGAGGGAACTGCTGGTTCTCTCTGCTGGTGCTAATTTATAAAGTCCTTAAGCAGTAAGTTTGGTTTTCACGTAAGTTAAAAATGCTTCTCAATATTTCGGTGTGTCATGTGTCCACCGATATTACCTATGACAGCTCTATATCAAAAATGTTAAGCAGAACATGAACAACATTTGCCATGAAAACATCAAATTAGAAATTTTTATAAATGCCTATGGAGTTTTTTCTACCAAGATTTTTAAAGAAGGCCTTTCAGAGTTCTTCAGTGGTTATTTTAAAGTTTTGTTCATACAATTATTTGGCAATTTTTATTGTATACAACAGTTAGGAATGCTGAAAATTGTTTATAACCAGTCAACCTATTGATCCATTTACCTCTGTTAGGGCAGAAATTGACTTGCATTGGTTTTCAAGGTTTTAGGCATATTTTTTTTCCAACCTCTATTTAAGAGGCCAGGGACTGAATCTGGCTTGCCAAGCACATGCTACACCATTGAGCTGCACCCCATTCCCAAGCTGTTATTAGTTATTAAATGTCTTTGTTTCCCTTACTAAAGGGAAGAGGAGGCAAATGTTTCAGTAAGTAACTACAACTATTGTAGGATGAAAGTTCTTAGCAATGAAAGGGTATTTTACCAGAAAGCTTAAAAGGGAAAAGTATGAACACAGTGTAGAGATACACAACTTTATTCACACTGGAAAAAAATATAAATTGTTAATTAAAAATGTATATATTATCATCCCACCCAACTTCTCATCTTCAAAAAATGGTAAATGGCTATAGATTGTGGAAAATTTTTAAATCTACTTCCTTGACCATCTTCTGTTCTTCAGGTTACTATTTATATGTATAGAGCCACCACAATGTTCACCTTCCATCCTTATCCTGAAATTAGCTTACTGATATTCCAGCAAAGAGCCTCTGAAAACAGGCTTCTTGCCAATTTATCTCTTCCCAGGAAAAAGATGGAAATTCATCAATAAAGTATCTTTAAAGGCAGAGGCATATAGATGGTTATTTCAAAAACTCATTTCAACACCTAATAACCTTAACACTAAATGTAAACCTGAGTTATCAAACACACAGAAGGAAAAGGGGAAATAAATAGATTAAAAAAACCCATAATCTAGAACTTGCTACCAGCATAGAGCAAGTGGAAATCTGGTTTGAAAAACACTATGATGTATCACCCAGGAATAGTTATGGCAGTGAAAAACAGAAGTCATTTTTATTTTAATATTTTTCAACTTACGAATTCTTTTTTAAATATGACTTAGTTGGGAGAGGAAAAAGTATTCAGGATTGTGAATGCCTTTTGTTTAAAAGAAATTTAAAAATCTGCAATGAGGTATTCTGAAAAGAAAACAAACAACAGTATTCTATTAACTTTATAAATTCATAATTTTCTTAATTAAAATTTGAAATATTTGCCCTTTTCCTCTCATTATATTTTAACATATGTCATGACACATGGGAAAAAATGACAAGGCTGAATTTATTTTACTGAAATCCTCTGCATATTTGTTTGACAATAAGTACCACTGACCTCTAAGATTTACTTACAAATTAGGCCAAATAGGATAGCATTGCACATGAATTTAACCTATGTATTTTTGAGGCAAAAGATTAATGCACAACAGCAGCAAGACTTTAAACAATTTTAAATAGTTCAACTTTGGCAGTACTGTATACTACAAAATCATCACTATATTTGATCCTGAAGCAAAATAAAATATTTTAACATAAATAAGAACAGCACCACAGTAATCTAAATTTCATAATTAAAAGAAAAACTAAAAACAACCTGTCACTCATGTTTTCATCTGAACCCTTTTGCTCTTCATACTCCATTTTATCCTTGTTTGCAGGATTGATTTCATCATTCTCTATGACCACACCTTCATCCAAAATGTCTGGGCCTTGCCTATTTGCTGCTAGTTTTCTTTTTTTTACTTTACTCTTTGATAGTTCTTGATGTAGGCAAGATTTGTTGTCATTGTCCATTTCCTGATCCTTAATGTTATCTTGTTGGGGCAATGTAATTTTGTTTGTTACTTCAGAAGGTAGATCAATTGCCATCCGTTTCACCTTTCGACGTCTACGCAGAGTCCTGTTACCTAAATTGTCAACGGCTAGATCAGGTTCATGCCAGAGAGGTCTTTTGCCTCTTAAGTTATTTAAATTTGAACTTGGTCTGCGTTTTGCAACCAACAGTTGGTCATCCGAATCACTATGGTCTTTCTTATTGGCAGCATAGTTCTCTCGATAATCCTTGTTTGGCTCCTCAAGGCTGGAATCAGAACCTTCACTTAAACAATGTCCAGTCTCCCAGGGATGATGTGAATTAAATGAACGTCTTTTCCTTCCCCTTCTCTTTCGAGCCTGGCGTTTTAGAAGACATGAGATGCTGCGAGAATGATCGCCTGTATCTGCAAAACCACCTCTTGCTTGCTCTGAACTTTCCTCCAGTGCAGAGACTAGATCGTGAACTAGCTCCTCCATAGCCTTACTGAAATGCCTGTAAATAGGAAAAAAATCAATTCCTAATTAATATCCTATTATAGTGCCTATTTTAGCAAAATAGCTCAGTGAAAGGGCTATTCCTTCCCCCATAAGGTACTAGAAAAGACAGCATCTTTGCTCACTTTATGTGGAACTTTGGAATTGGTGGTACTACAGTGCTGACTCTCTTCACCTAACCATTTACCTACAAGACGGTGGGTAATACAGGAATAATCCACCGCTCTCACTCCCTTTTTTCTTATGCAAAACCCTACAAGAGCAAAACAATATCTTGCCTTCCTCTGAGTCCTCAGGGTAAGACATATAATACAGCATTATAATTTGTGAAAAGCTTTTGCGGAAGTTACTTGTATTATTTCTACCTTTTCAAGAACAAGAGGCAGACAGACACCCAAATTTGCAGAAAAGTATATTCAGGGAAAGGAAGGATTCAATAGTAATCATAGATAACTAGAGCAAAAAATTGTTAACAGAAAATCTCCAGAATAAAATATCACAAAATAATTCTTATGATGCTTCATGTTTCCTAGACAAACTTAACAAAAACATAACAACACACAATTTTAATATGTTAATATTTGTACCAGAGAACAATCTATTTAGTTGGTAAGGTACCAATTTAGCACAATGATTAAAGAAAGCCCTACTAATGTTCATATGCTATAATTTCATTTCTGACCTCATACTGAAAATCAGTATCAGAAAAGAATTCAAAACACAAAGGTAGGGAACAGAATATGTTGCTTTAGTTTTACTTTATTCTAAGATATTATATGAAAAAGTTAGTTTTTTTTAAAATTTATATCCTGCCTTTTCAGGACCTTAAGGCAGCTTACATGGGGATTTCCTTTCATTTTAAGCCCACAACATGAGTATCTTTAAATAGTCTTCTATATGTATATAGATCAATTACACTTAATTTAATATTTCTTAAACATGGAATATCATTTAGGCCAATGCATTTAGAATATGTATTTTGTTCTGTTATCCATGTTGCTCAGTTGGACAATTTTTTGGGGCAGCAACCACAAACTGACTAACATCTGAACTAGCTAATAGTCTAATGCTTTTCAGACCACAAAAATCAATTACGCCTATATTTTAACATGTGAATGGTGTAATCCAAGAACAACAGAAGAGAGATAAAGTAGGGCTATAGGATAGATTTTTATAACATTCTTAATTATAATGAAAGAACAGTACAGCTCTGTACTGTACAATATAAAATAAATATGAGTATATATCAACAATAAAAATTGTGTAAATTTAGTTGAAATACCATCTACTTGCAGGTACCTGTTCTTATCCATGCAGTCTTATTCTTCAATCCTAATGTCTGCCCTACAGTTTGTGCAAGTAATGACATTGTTTGAAAAAAACCAGTAAAGCATGATATGCTTACGAGATAGGGCAATAAGCATTGTGAGTTACTCAACACCTTATTTTTGTTTCCAGTCTGAAGACAGTTGTTGAGAAATCCCATTAAAATCACTTTATTATGGATGTAGGAAGTACACTGGCTTGTTTGTCTCTTAAAGATACAACTTGAATCATATTGATGATATGGCATCAGCAGAAAGAAAGCTGTTGCATGTTGAAGGATAAAAAGAAAGAAGAATAAACTGTAACCAAAACCAAAATGTGAAGTAATATTGCTAATTTTTCAGTGTCTTGTTCTTTTACCCAGTTTACTAGTAATATCAATTCTAGTCCAGAAAATCTAGTATGTAAACTTTTTTTAAAAAATTATCTATAAATAGCATTTAAAATGAGAAAGTTATTTACACATCATATGTTAGCTTTACGATAGTTTAAGTTATACCTAATGAACTTCCCTCAAGCATCGTATATTTCATCTTTACTATGTTCTACATCATAAAACTGCCTGGAAATTCAGGATAAGTAATTATAGAAACACAAACAAAATTATTTTTTAAAAATGCATTTCAGTTAAAGTCAGAGTCTTTTAATACTGTATATGGTTTAAAAGGAAACAGAATAAGGTAAAGCTATTATTCTAATTATAAAATAGAGTAATATCTAACAAATTACGTGAAAGAAAAACAAGGACCTCCCCTCCCCAATAATACCTCTGAAGAGGGTGCAGGTTTGTCTTAACATTTGCCAAGAAAATGCTGTGGAATATAAACAGATGAGCAGGAGGTATAAATGACTGCAAGCACTGCTGCTTAAAAAGTGGATACTTCTGAGGATTAGCCTGAAAAGTGTGGATTACTTGAATATTAGACTAAACATTAACTACTGCCTGGGAGGAGCTGTTTTTTGTAATATCTAAACAGAGTTTTGCTCTTTTTTCCTTTTCAGTTCAGTTACCTCTTCTCATTTCCACATATCCAGCTTTGTTTTCCCTTCATTTCTTCTTTCCTGTAAAGCTACTTTTCTCCATATCTCATATATCTTTTTTCTTATTTGTTGTTTCTGCTTGAAGTTATACAAAATTCTCTCTGCGTGCATGTATTTGAATTTGTATGTACGATGGATAATGTTTAGTATACGCAGATGGAAGATCAATTAATTTTTATTTGCTTTTTTTCCCCAGGCAATTAAATTTTCATTGGTAGCTTTTAATTCACTCTCTCTCTCTCTCTTTTTTTTTTTGTCTGACCCTCTCCTTTTCTGGATTGTGGTTCCTGGCAGATAGATGAACACACATATAAGCATGTCACATGCATACATTTGTTAGGTAAGAGAATCAACAGAAAAGGTTTCAGTCAGGCTTAGCAATCCTACCCTGACAAGATGTGGGAAGCTGAATTTGACACAGATTTTTGCCTCCAATTTTATACACATATAAATATCCTGCCTACTCTTGCTTTGGGTAAGGGGGGACTATCTTATATTCAGTCATCTTCCTTTATGATAAATGCAGCACTTTTGAGATAAAGATTTAGAAGGAACACACAATTTATATAAGTCTCTACAGTTGGATGATGACAATGATGTTTTATTAGATAAATGGGCAGCTTACAGTTAGAAAATAGAAAATAATAAAGAAAAAATCCTGTTTGTCTAGACAACCACACACTACAGTATATACCAAAAAGCACAACAAACAAGTGCTCCACATGCACCCTACCCCAAGGCCTAGGAGAATAGCTAAGTTTTTAAAGACTTCTGGAACATCATCAGGTGAAAGCTACAGAGATCTCTGGGGGGACCTTATTTCAGAGGACAGATGCCGCAACAGAGAAAGCATGCTTCTTGGGTCCCAAGAGATGACACTGTTTGATCAAGGAAGCCCAAAGCACACCAACTCTGCCCCTTTTTACTGGACAGGCAGAAACCATGGGAGATAAGCAGTGCCTCAAATAACCTGGCTCTATGCTATCAAGGGCTTTATAGGTGATAACCAAAACCTTGAATTGCACCTAGACGTTCACCAGCAACCAGTGCATCTCACAGAGCAATGATGTTACATGGGCATACTGAAGCATAGCCAACACTGCTTGGGCCACTGCACTGGAGACCAGATGTAGCTTCTGAGTGGTCTTCATGGGCAGCACCATGTAATGGAGCTCATTACAACAATCCAATTGTGAAGTGATTAGGGCATAAGTGACCATCTGAAGGTTGCTTGGCCCCAGGTTCTTGCACTGAGCGAAGGGCTGGACTTGATAATCTAAATGTCCGTTTCCAACAAGACCATATATATCAGTTATTATTTGAGCTTCTGTTCAACACAATTATTCTTCATCATCTACGCTAGGCAAATGTAAGAGATTCCACTCTTCATTTCACCAGCATTATCACTAGTGACACTGAATAATTTTGTATTGCTTACTGCCCTTTAAAAAACAGTGAGTTTTGCAATATGTATGTTCATTCTCAAATTATAAAAGTATATACTAGCCAAAACAGAACAGTCATGATAAATAGTATAGCATAGAGGTTAAAGCATTTTCTGGAACTGAAGGAAACCCAGCTTCAAGTATGAACTAAACCATGGAGCTCACTGGGTGACTCTGGTTAATCACCATCTTTCAGATTAACATATCTCACAGGACTGTTGTTGAGAGGATATGCAGGGTGATTTTCATGTTATGCTTAGCTTCAGCTCCTGGGAAAAAGCTGAGATACAAATATACTATAACAATGTGCTACAGGTAGTCCTCGACTTACAACCATTTGTTTAGCGACCTTTCGAAGTTATGATGGCACTGAAAAAAGTGACTTATGACCAGTTCTCACACTTACGACTGTCGCAGCGTCCCCATGGTCACATGATCAAAATTCGGGTGCTTGGCAATCAACATGTATTTACAATGGTTGCAGCATCCTGGGGTCATGTGATCGCCATTTGCAACTTTCCCAGCTAGCTTCCGATAACCAAAATCAATGGGGAACTGCATGATTAACTTAATGACAGTGTAATTTGCTTAACGACTGCTGCAAAAAATGTCATAAAATTGGGTGTGGTCATGCGATGCCTTGCTTACAACCACACTGTTTAACAATGAATTTTCTAGTCCCTATTGTGGTTGCAAGTCGAGGACTATCTGTATTATACTAAAAATTAGCATTTGTTTATGGAAAGTTCAATACATGCTTATTCAGCCCAATCCTCACTCAGAAGCAATCCCACTTTAGTCAGTCAGATCTAACTTTTATAGGGTTGCAATCTTGTCCTACTTAATTTAATTGTGCAATAAAATTCACATTGTGTGAAAGACACTGAATAAACTGTGCCTCATTGGAGGGCAAAGGTCTTCTTGTCAAGTCTACAGTGTTCACAAAAACTGAGTACAATTTAGGAACCTAATCACAATTCCCAAGTGTGCAGTATGTCTGCACAAGTATTACAAGCACCTTGCTGTGTGTGGTCATGGGTGGCAGTGGGATTTAACAAAAGGATATGAGGGAGAGATTCTCAGTAGATCTTCTTCCACACGCATTCAAAATCATATCAGAGAACAAAGTGCTCAGAGCATTAGATGTCAAATGGTTTTGTCCAGTAACCTTCCATGTGCATAAAAAGGCGTGGTGGCCATTGTTATTAAGTTTCACTATGAGATGGTGTACAGTATAGGTGTTTATTTGGGAATGGTAGTTTGTTAAAGATAAGGAGGAAGGAAGTGATAAAGTGTTTTGGGAATGAAAATATGTAGAGAGAAAATAAAAGTGAGAGAATGATTGAGTTTGGATGGATCCTGAATGAGGGCACTGGAATGGAAGCCAAAATAAAATCAAGTAGGAACATCAAGGTAATGATAGAGAAATCAGAAAGATTAAGTGGAGAAGCTTAAACGATCCAGTACCAGTTTTGCCTAAGACCTTATCAGCAGTCACTTTGGAGAGAGCTGTATCCCTAAAGAATGAGGGACGTTGTCTTGAGGAGAGTTGCACTGGTAGTGCCACTAGCTAGAGCAGTCATGGAATGATGTCAAAAGGTTGTTGCACTATTACTACTAAGACAACGACAATAAGAACAGTAGCAGATACCATGGCAAGTCTGGAGCATGGTTCCTGAGTTCTAGTCTAGGCTGTGGCTAAGATTGATGTAGTTTCACCACAGTGAAACTAGAATGGGTAGCATTTCTATGTGGGGGAAAGAATTTGATGGTTGCTAGAAATGGACCATAGAAATGTGATGGGTTGCCAGAGAAGATTTCTGCTGCTTGGGGCTGGCTGTGTTAGAATCCAGCTTGGAGCAGACTGAAAAGGTTAAGTAAATTGAAGAAAATTATATGAAACTAGCTGGGACTCATTAGAATGCACTCCCCAGATGAGAGCCAGTGAGGGTTGATAAAGGGGGAATATGATTGGCTGGTTTATATTACAGTGTACAAGGCTAAAAGGTTTCCAGGAAAGGGGGAACACTGCAGAAATGTTAGTTGGGATGGAAGGGTAGTAAGGTAGGCTTAGTTGTATTGGTCAGTTATAAGCGTTAGGCAGGTGAGTAGTTCAGTGGTTGTTATCAGGCTGAGCCCTATACCATTTACAGCCCCTTTACAAATCAGGAGGTTGTGATAGCAATCATCCTTGTCCTGATAACCCCCGGAGTGGGTTACTGCAATGTGCACTCTATCTGGGGCTTCCCTTGCAGACTGCCTGCAGATTGCAATTGGGCAGAATGCAGTAGTCTATACACTGACTAGTGTGAGCTGATTCAACAAAGTAAAATCTACACTGAGGGGATGCACTGCCTTCCAATAGGTTTCAGAGTATAAGTCAAGGGGCTGGTTTAACCTATAAACCTCTACAGGGTATGGACTCAGAATACCTACAAAACTGTCTTCTCCAATTTGACTTTGGCTGGCCTGTTCATTCTGTTCATGAGAGGGTGCTCCAGATACCTTCAGTCTGGAAAGTGAAACTGGTGGGGTTACAGAAGCAGTGCTTCTCCTGAACAACCCTACTTCTAAGATCAAACTGGCATCTACTTTAATCAGCTGTTCCAACCAACCTTATGGAGATTAATATCTGCACTTTGCCTGCCATCTGTTTGGTGGTGTGCTATTTTTTTTACATTTTTCATTGATCTTTTTAATGGGTAGTTACAATTAGATTTTATGGTTTTACTGCTTTGACTTAGGTTTGTGAATCACTAAAAATGTGCAGTTGTAGCAGTCTACAAGTAATAGAAGATGAATAAATAAAAATAAGAAAGCACTTGGTATTTACAGTGGTGCTTAAAAGTTTGTGAACCTTTTGAATTTTCAGTATTTCTGCATAAATATGACCTAAAGCACAACCTTTTCTCTACACAAGTCCTAAAACTAGATAAAGAGAACCCAATTAAACAAATGAGTAAAAAACATTACACTTCTTCATTTATTTATTTGAAGAAAATGATCCAAAGCTGCAAATTTGTGGGTGGCAAAAGTATGTGAACTTCTAGGATTATCAGTTCATTTGAACAGGAAATTAGAGTCAGGTGTTTTAATCAATGGGATGATAATCAGGTGTGAGTATGGGAGATCCTGCCTTATTTAAAGAACAGAATTCTGGGTATTCACTATCAAAATTTGATCTTCACAACACAGGGATGTGGAAATGGGTCATGGCTTGAACAAAGGAGATTTCTGAGGACCTCTGAAAAACAGTTGCTTCCCCAGGCTGGGAAAGTTTACAAAACTATTTCCAAAGAGTTTGGACTAAACCAGTCTACTGTCAGGCAGATTGTGTACAAACGGAGGCAATTCAGCACCATTGTTACCCTCCCCAGGATGGTTGACCCAGGGTTCATCTAAGGAGCTAAAGGCTTCTCTTGCATTGGCGAATGTCAGTGTTCATGAGATCACCATTAGGAGAACACTGAACAACAATGGTGTACATGGTAGGGTTGCAAGGAGAAAACCACTACTTTCCAAAAATAACATTGCTGTCTGACTACAGTTTGCAAAAGACCACATGGATAAGCCAGAGAGCTATTAGAAGAACGTTCTGTGGACGGATGAGACCAAAACAGAACTTTTTGGTTTGAATGAAAAGCGTTATATTTGGTGAAAGACAAACACTGCATTCTAGCATAAGAACCTTATCCCATCTGATGAACCATGATTTGGGCCTGCTTTACTGCCTCTGGGTGAGGACGGCTTGCCATCATTGATAGAACTATGAATTCTGAATTGTACCAGAAAATTCTACAGGAAAATGTCAGGCTATCTGTCCGTGACTCAAGCTTAAGGGAAAGTGGATCATGCAGCAAGACAATGACCCAAAACACACAAGTCATAAAATCAAATAATGGTTAAAGGAGAAGAAGGGTAACACTTTGATATGGCCAAATCAAAGTCCTGACTTTAATCTTATAGAAATGCTGTGGAAGGATCTGAAATGGGCAATTCATGTGAGGAAGCCCACCAATATCCCCGAGATAAAGCTGTTCTGTAAGGAGGAATGGGCTAAAATTCCTCCAAGCTGGTGTGCAGGAATGATCAACAGTTATCAGAGACTTTTAGTTGCAGTTATTGCTGTCCAAGGGGGGCATAGCAGCTACTGAAAGCAAAGGTTCACATACTTTGCACACATGAATATGTAGCTTTGGATCATTTTCCTCAGTAAATAAATGTTTTTTACTCCTTGTTTAATTGGGTTCACTTTATCTAGTTTTAGGACTTGTGTGAAGAACAAATCTCATATTAGGTCACATTTATACAGAAATACTGAAATTCAAAAGAGTTCACAAACTTTAAAGCACCACTGTAGTATTATAAACACTGTTACATAAATGGAGCCCAGTGGTTGCTACGCTCTGCCCATAGAATGAGTCAAGTTTATAATAACATGGCTATTTAGAGAGCACTATACACTAGAGTTAAACCTCCCTTTTGTGAATCAAAATACTTTTTCATTTATATATCACATTGTAACTGCTGCTCTATATTCCCTACAACTTTTTTCCTCCCCTGGCCTTATTTATATGCAATTACACAAAAATTAGTTTTCCCTCTACCATATGAAAATCTATCTTATAAGCATCTGGAATTACCTGCAGATGTGACAAATTTCTGTGCTATTCTCTTTTATCTGGCTACTGCATATATTTTACATTATTTGCTTTAAAGTAAAAACTTACCTATTTCAATATTTGTCCTATTTTTTTAATTATAAAAATGAATTTCTTATCCTTGTTTTCTGCTTGCCAGATTTGCAGTATCTACTACTTTTGTACTTCCATATAAATACATGATTAACTCTATAATTTTAACCTGTTTTCACATTTCAGAATTTTATCATGCCTTCATGAAGAGTCAATAAATGTGTTGGGATCTGCAGCAGAGTTCCTTTTTCTGTTGTGCATTTACTGTCAGGTTTAGCCCAAAGAACTCCAAGAGACAATGCAAATCCAGTTCTGCTGTGTTTATTAGCTACAACCTCTAGACAGAAATCTCCCCAGACTGAAACCTAGCTCTCAAGCCAGCCAGCCACAACTCCACAAATTCCTCAGGGAGGTGCCAGCCTCATCCTCTTGAACTTCCCACGCTCCTCCAGTGAACTAAGAACACGCTTATCTCTCTGAGCCTGGCCTTCATAATTCCATTCCATCACATTTACTGATATTTCTATTAAACTTCTATTGGACTACATTTCTGAAGACACTGTATAAGTTTACAAAAAGAAAACAAACAACTTTTGCCCTATCTTTCTGGCTTTCCTATTATATACCTACTTATATGTAGTAAGCATTTAAGACAACTGTACAAAAATTGAGAGCATGAAAGAAAGAAGCAAATAATTCAGCTGCTAGAAAGGGATTCATGGCCTAAAAGAATTTTAAGGATGTTTACTCTTGTGGCAAAAAAAGTGCTCTTGGTTCATGTCCAAAACATCATCCTGTTCAGAAGAATCCCTTTGACAGCAACCATACCAATCACACCTCAAATCCTGATCATCCACCAACTTATGGAAAATGCACTCAACAATGTACTCCTGCTACCTAGGGTGATCCAATGCAAGTGAGGGCAGGGCAATCTCTTACCATTTTGTAAAAGAGGGAATTTCAGCAGATGATCTAGCTAGACCTCCTTTTCCAAGCAAAGGGTTCACACCTTAGCAGCCCTTTCCTTGCATTCTCATTCCACCTCACCTCAGAAAATATGCTACAGTCTTCTGCCTTTTTTAAAACTTAAACTCTACTCCTTTTCCTTATGATTGGGGATTCACACACAGAACGCCAACTTCTTCCACAAGACCCTAAAGCCAGGTCTCATCCAGCAGACTTAAAAGACGACATCGGGAAATGATAACATGCTGCAACTGCTCTGGCTGATTTCTGAAGACCAGCTGCGTAAAGCCTGCGGTCATCTCCTCCTCCGCTGCCAACTCTACTCCCAGGGCCACCTGCCCGGTCGGCCCTAAAACTCAAGCTCGCCCCTTTCCCTCCGCCCCAGGGCCAGGCGTTCCTCTGTCCCCTCTCGCGACCCTGTTCCCCGCCCCTCACCAGCTCTTCCTGGCGGCCGGAGGTCTGCTCGGGTTGGGCTGAGCCACCCGGAACATGTACTCAGCGCCCGCCGTCGGCCGCTCCCTGAGGAGACAGGTGCCGCTTTGCAGAACTCGAGGAGGAGGAGGACGGTCCACCGGGCCGCGCTCGGGATGCCGCGCCTCTCACTTCCTCATGATGGTATCCCGGAAGCAGCTTCGGCGTTGGAAGGAAACCGGACTCGACCATGACTGCTTCTCTCGTAGGGACGTGAAACAGCAGGGAGGGAGCTGTTCTCCCACTGCCGCCGCTTGGCCTAACTTGTTACCCCCTTTCAGCCCGCGGAGCTGAATCCGCAGCCCTTCTCTCTCCTAGCGGAAGTCGTATCCTTCTCTCCCCTCTCCGCGACGAGGCTCAGGTGGTACGATCCAGTTGCCATGACGAAAACTTGTATACCATCCATGGGAGCCGGCTGGGTGGGGGGAAGATGGCCACTTTGGCCCGGCTGCAAGAGCGACTACCGAGCTTCAAGCAGGAGTATTTCAGTAGAAACAGGTAACTAGGGCCTCTTTCCCGAGGCCCTTTAATTATTCGCCAAGAAGCGATTCCCCTTCCCGCCCCAGAGATGACTCCAGGTTTGCGGGTGCTCCTTTCTTTCTAGCCAAGAAGTATCGGGAATTCCCACCCCGCAAAGTAGGGTGAGGTTCACACGTGTCGCCTGTGAATCAGTCGTCATGGTAACATAAATAAGAGTAATAGGGAACTCAGGTGGAACGAACAGGGAGGGCGTGTTTCTCAGGAGTGTTAGAACTGAAAGGGAACGGCGTTCATGTTGTATTGCCAGAAGGAAACACCACCATGAGGTATAGTGCTGTGGAAAACCGAAGCTTGCTAACGAGTAATGATGATATTCCTGTTTCTAAAAATGGAAGTCACCCCAAGAAGTAACCATTGTGGCTCCTTCATCCTCAATGGCTGTTAACTCCAAATTCATCTTGGCAACAGAGAGAAGGCACCTACTTCTGCTTTTGGCCCTCATCATTAGCATTAAAAACATCATCTTGGTTCTTTCCAAATGTGATGGGAAATTTAAATGACACCTTTAAATGTGATGGGAACTTTAAATGACAATAGAAAGCAGTTTGCCTAAACAGTTCTGTAAGGAATAAAGTTGACAACAGCTGAGGTTACATGATTTGTTTACCCATGGTTAATCGTGGGGTGGGGGGGAGGGTTGCACATCAGTCTCAACATAAGCTAACCCATCGACTAAGTTTGCAGAACATGTTGTTTAAAGTGTGATTGACTAGTTTGTAGTTGAGAAGTGTTAGGCTGCAATTTCCATTGGAACTGCATGACCAGGTTGGGGTGGATGAAAACTGTAACTCACTATACCTGAAAAGTATCTGGTTGGGAAGAACTGCTCTTGAAATATCCCTAATTCTCCAAATAGTTGCCTTTATGTATATAATTGTGTAATTTAAAAAAAAATAATATGGTAATTGGAATAAATGTGAATATTGTCATAATCACACATTAGATCTCCATAACAGAGTTAAGAGATGTAATTTTTCTTCTCTAAGCCACAAATGGTTTTGGGCAGTGTTATGAATATTGATTATGTGTCATCAAGTCATTCTCAGCTCTTAGCAACTACATAGATAGATTTTCTCCATGGTAATCTGTCCCTAACCAGGTCTTTCAGTCTTCTAACTATGCCATAATCACCACTGTAACTGAGTCAATCCACCTTGCTGCTGGTCCTCCTCTTCTTCTCTTTCCTTCCACCTTTCCCAGCATTACAGCCTTCTCCAAAAAGCTAGGTCTTTGCATAATATACCCAAAGTAGGATAATTTGAGGCCCATCATTTGTGCCTTGAGTGAGACCTTGGGGTTGATTTGTTTCATGATCGGTTTGTTTTCTTGGCTGTCCACAGTATTCTCAGGGGTCTTCTCCAACACCAAAGTTCAAAAGGATGTACATTTTCCTATCTTGCTTCGTGAAAGTCCAACTTTCACTTCCATAGAGTATCACAGGGAATACCTTGGCTTGCATGATTCTGATTTTTGTAGGTATAGAGGCATCACAGCATTTGAATCTTTTCCAAGGCCTTCATAGCTGCTGTACCAAGTGCTAGACTGCTGCATATTTCTTGACTCCAGTACGAATATGCCCATGATTTTAAGAACTTTTTCAGAGGTCCTACTCAGTGGACTTCAGTAAGATCAGTAGGATTGTTTGGGACTAAATAGAAGGCCTTTAGTGGTTCCTAACATTTCAAATCCATCAGCCCCTGAGAGAGTTGTGACCAGCTCCATATGTAAATGCATTTTAAAACATACTTTTAAAACATACTTGCATCCTCTAACTTCTCTTAAATATTTGAAATATTTTTCAATAGGCCTATTTTTTTAAATATAGGCATATAAATATAAGGTCCTAGGCTTTGTGCTCTTCAGTGTTTTTATTAGACAGAATGTTTAGCAAATTCACAGAAACAGAATTGAGTGGGATAGTTTGACAATATTGCAATCATATGGATTAACAAAACAAAGACACATAGAGTATGAAAGGAGAAAAAAAGGAGATTGGCCCCTTCCTTAATTAAAAACAAAATCCCAATATACAAATGACATTCATAAAACCACCTGAACAAGAGGGAAACAATAACACAATGTTAAATTATTTTATCTCCTTTATTATTAATTGTCATGGTTGCCACTGCTTTTGCTCTAATCTTCCTTGCTGCAGCACCATCCAGTGCTGCTTTCTGAATTATATATACCAGTTAACTGATGTAACAGTGGATAAATAAATTTAATTCTTAATGCCAAGTATAATTTACAGATCAAAACATAATGCATTAAATCTTCTGCCCTCAGAACAGAGAAGATACACAAGGGCTTCACTACTGTTTCCCCCTTGTACCTCTTATCCAGATATGATGAAGGCATTTATTGAAAGTAAAAATCTGAAAAACATGGCTCAAGTAGATATCTTTCAAGGCCTGAAGATAAGCAGACATTCCACTACAGGTAGTCCTTGTTTAACGACCATTTGTTCAGCGACCATTGGAAGTTATGGCGGCACTGAATGAATGGTTAGTTGCACCCGGTCCCTGAAGTTATAGCCATTGCAGTGTCCCCCCGGTCATCATCAAAATCTGGGTGCTTGGCAGCCCACCTGCACTTACAACTGCAGGGGTGCTTCAACTCCCCCCACCTGCCTATCTCCCCCCCACCATCTCTGCCCTTTTGGCTGCCCTGCACTCCACTGCCTCTGCTGGCCCTGCCGCCCTGGGCTCTGCTGGCTCGGGACTGGGATGGACCAAGCTGGTAATGGCTTGGCTTGGCTTGGGGTGGGTCCTTGCCTAACGACTGGGTGGGATTTAGTTAACAATGGCAATGGGGAGTGCTGGGATTGTCATCGTTAAGCGATGCAGTCACCTGATGTCATACTTCACTACTGCATTGCTTAGCGATGGAAATTCCAGTCCCAATTACTGTTGTTAACCAAGGACTACCTGTACACAATTTAGTCATATGAAACACTTTAGAAAACCCTGTGTTATAAATTATGCACCGAACCTGGAGAGAACCCACCAGGAGATGCCACTCCCTCAGTTTATCCTTAAATCCTGAAATATGCTTATGTTCTTCAGGTGGGGGTAATGTGTGAAATATTATAAACAAAATTAAGCTTTGATACCCCCTTCTAGTTCTTCCTCCAGACATATGCTTGGCTAAATGGGAATCTGTATGTTCACCAGTCTTTTAAAATATACAAGGATCCCATTAGCCACATTAACAGTAATTAAAGGTAAGCCCATTTCCATCCTAAGCAAAGTTGCAGGGTTTCTTGGAAGGAGAATGGAGATTGACCTTATATTCTAGGGCATGGTTTTTCAAACTGTGTTCCAGGGTATCCCAGGATTTTACAAGAACTTGATGAGGTTTTATTTCTAATAAAATAAAATAAACACAACCAATTTTCTATCACTAAAACTTTGCCTATTGATCAGGGGTTCTTTAAAGTTTCTTTTTTAACTAATAGATTTTGTGGCCTGAAAAATGTTCAAAACCTCTTTCATAAAACATTTAAAAAAAAATTAAAAATGATCTTGGTGGGTTACAAAGTGGGCTGAAAATAACAGAATGATATATAGTAAAGATAAATATAATACTTCAAAAACAGAAGTCCAAAGATGGTGGATATCTTTCTTAGTAACAGTACTTATAAAAAGATTTTGGAATTACAAACCAAATGTAAGTGTGATGTGGCTGCCCCCCCAAAAGTTGATGCAATCTTAGAGTGCATCAACATAAATATAGTTTCCAAATCACAGGAAATCATTGTTCCAGTTTAGTTTGCATTATTTATTCCACCTCAAATACTGTGTCCAATTCTGGGGACCACAAGATTCAAACAACTGAAACAGGTACAAACAATAAGGATAATCAGAGGACTAGAACCTAAGTTCCTACTGAGTATTAATGGAATTGAGTATGTTGAGCCTTCAGAAAAGATGATGGAGATGGGGATATGATAGCACTTTTCAAGTACCTGAAGGAACAGCATTCATAAAAAGGTTAAGACCTATTTTCTGTCATGCCACAGTGCAGAACGTGGAAGGCAGATTCCTTCCTTATAGCATGAACAACCTAACAGTGGAACCAGTAATAAGGAAACTGGTGAGCTATTTTTCCCTGCATGTGGTTCTAGCAAAGGTTGGATGAACATTTATCAGCAGTGCTTTAATTTGGATTCTTTCCCTATGCATGGTTTGGACTTGATGGCTCCTTCTAATCCTATGGTTTTCTGAATTTATATTTTATTGTACAGTAATTGACATAGAATTACTTCAGTTTCAAATGCTTTTATAGTGAATATTGGGGGGAGGGGGTTATTGTAAGCTATCTTAAGATCATAGTCCTAAAAGTGGTTAAAATATATTAAATACATTTACTTGATTTAATAAAAACAATACTGTTTGATTATTGTTTGATTATTGTTCTGATCTTTAATGTAAATGACCACAGTGCAAATTGTGAAAGTTATTTCTTGTTCTTTTAGGTTTGTAGATGAATACAGAAGAACAGAATATTGTGCCGCTGTAAAAATCCAGAGTTGGTTTCGAGGGTGCAAAGTCCGAGCATACATCAGGTAATATAATTTGTGCCTGCATCATGAATGTGTTTACCTGAAAACTGGAATACATGCCTACTTAGAGTAGAGAACAGTCTCATTGAATTTCATGGTTATTCTCATAGGTATGTATAGAATAAAAGTTTTAATATATTTTAGGCTGTGTTTAAAAACATATATGGAAATAAATATAATGAAACTCTTTCTTAACCCAGCTTCCAGATTCAGGAACCACCTATCCACTGAACTGCAGTTTTACCAGCATTTTTTTAAAAAGTAAATGTTGCTATGCTGAACAATTAAGTTTCTTTGAAAACTTTTGTGCAAAGGTCAGTTTGTGGAACTTAAAAAAAAGAAAAAGAAAAAGCAATCAACAAAAGCCCAGTGTATGCTGCTTTATTTGCAGGAATATTAAGTGAGTCTGTTAGGAATGTTAGATTCAAACCTAGAAGTGTCCTCTTTATTTTTACATTTGTTGCTGTGCTTTTTCTTGTCTAATTTCTAAATTGGTTTCCCATTTTATGTGAAATGGGAAGCTTAGGTTTAATGTTCATTTTCTTACAAAGTGTAAAAAGTGATTACATAAACATTTCCATGTTCAGTGCTATGTGAAATTGGTTAAGGAAAGTAGTATTGAAACCTGTATGTAGGGGGAGCTAGTGAAAGAACATGGGCAGGTCTTAGTACACCATTTTATTGATTCTATAACAAATTAATACTGAAAAGGGCATATGCCTCAAACAGTATTAGGAGTGATATTCAACATACTACATTGAATGTAAATATCAAGATAGTGTCTCTCAAATTCAGGATACAGATTGCCCTAAAATAATTAGATACTGAATTTTCATATTCAGAAACTTAAAAGTTGTAAAATTCTTTTTAATATGCTTATTAAAGTATTTTGTTTTAGGTATCTGAACAAGATGATGGTGTTTATTCAAAAATGGTGGCGGGGTTATCAAGGGCGGAAAATGTTCAGAAAAATGGCAGAGGTAAAAATTAACTTTCTAAAACAATATTTTAAGTTTTCCATAGTAATTTGCATCAACACAAAACAGGTGAAATTATTTTATTGGAACAAATAATTAATATGTTGTGCTTTTTCAGATTTACACATTTTCGGTCATGCATAAGCATTCAGGTATCTGAAAAATAAAGCAAATAGGCTAGGTTTTACTAAAGTGCCTAGGTGGATAACACAAATCATGAATAAATCTTACATTTTTGATACTTGGAACTTGCTGCACTGCAAAATAGGAACTCATTACTTCCTTGTGCCACTACCTTCTGTCTCAGCAGTGTCCACAGGATTTTGCTACTTTTGTCAGAATGACCAAGTGTTGTTGCATCACAAGTTCCGACCTTTTTGGGTGTACATGCAACATCAAATGTCTGTAGAAAAGGGATGGGCTTGTGTCACAATGCTACAACTCTGCTTTCATCAGTTCAACCTTCCCTACCATCCCTGTGGACACTGCTGCTTTTGTCTAGAATTCCCAGCAGGTAGTACAACAGGCCAGCCTTGTCTGAGATTTGAAGTTATGCAAAAGGAGACTTAATAGTACAGGTAGTCCTCATTTAGCAACTGCCTAGATAGTGGCTGTTTGCAGATATGATAGTAATAAATGGTAATAAAAATCATTTTCCTACCAATGCAGGCATTTACAACAACAAAAGCCTTCAGTGTGAAACTGATTAAGATTTGGTCAGTTTCAGGCAGCAGCTGTGAGTTGGTGGGAGGGATCTAATCAACTAATTAAGGTCACAGAGCTGAGCTTGTTGTGGTTGACACTTTTTAGGGAAGTGCCGCACCCCAGAGAAAAGCAGCTGAGGAAGAGATAGCTTGTTTAAGCAATCTCTCTTTGCAAGGGGGAAAAAAGGGGGGGAACAGGTACAGGACACTCTATGAGAGAACTTTATGGCAGCAACTGGCTATCTTTGCAGTATCTCTCTCTCTCAGTCACGTGGTTTACTTACTGAGCATGTCACTTAATGGCCATTTTGCTGGAAACAATTGGAGTCACTAAACGAGGACTACCTGTATTTGAATGGAAGATTGAATTCCATGGATGTAGACTAGACTAGGAAGTTGAAAAACATAGCGTATAAGGCAGTGATTAAGAACTTCTTTATTGTTGCCAAGAAAACTGAATGGAAGTCCACATCCTGATCTACATAGTTACCAGGAATCACACTCAGTTTGAGGGCATCTTTACTTTTTTATCTAGCTTCCATACCTGATGAATGAAGAATGGACATCCATGAAGCTGAGGAGAGTAATACAGCTTTCTTCTTTTACCCATTAAAGTAGACCATAAAGAACTCTGGAAAGGTATAAAACTGGGAGGGCCTAGGTGCCTGATCTCTATGCATAAGCTGCATTAGAACTGGAATCATGTCCCACATTCAACCACTTTAAGATATAAGACTTAAAGCTTTATAGATGTAATGCAGAGATAGTATACAAGCCCAATTACTAGTACCCTAAAAAACTACAGTAGCAGTTCTAATATTGCTAAAACGATTTGGGACATTAGGCTTTTACAATATATGTGTTTTACTTTGCCAGTTTTATTTACCTATTTAAGGATGGCCACCTCTGATCCACAGCATTCCATTCCCCGATCAGGCCATTTGAAATATGCTAGGAAAGCTAGACAAGGACTTGAGTTATGGAAGGAGGAGAAAAATATTCCTGTTGTTGGCTTCTATCAATTGTTGTAGGGATTTGGAAAGGAGGTGAATTTTATCACCAAACTAAAGGACTTCTTAGCTTAAATATATTAATTTTTTTCAAAAGAACTGTCTCTTCTCTCTTTTTTTTTTCTTTTGGGTATATTATTAAGCAATATAATATTAAGGTAAGCATTTTAAAAAGTGGCTTAATTAAACAAAAGGAATAATGCTTCAACTAATATAATGAAGAAAGTGAATCTAAAATGAAGTAGCATCATTGTGTTCATTTGTAAATAACATATTGCAGCCAACTGCTTCTTAATTGCCCAGACAGTTGATAAATAATCCAGTCCTGCTGCTCTCCACAGACAATTTGCTTTGGATCAGACTAGGCAATTCAAATAACACTAATTACAGTGAAACTCTTTTACAGTGAATTCTTCTTTGCCAGGAGGGAAGAGCGAGAGTACAGGGAACTGCATATCAAGGAGAAGTTCTTTCTCTCTGATTTGTAGTTAAAACACACTCCCAACCCCCCAGAGTCTGCATGTTATGCTAAATAAAGGACGTTCTTCTATCTCGAAAGTACTTATTTTACTTTTTTTATGATACAGTTGTGAATTATGTTCATTTTGCATTGGTAATTAGAGGGTGGAACAGATGTGAAAGCTTAGTGTAAAGTGATGTATCCATTAAAATAACCTATCTTGCCAAGTGAGTGTTTGCTGTAACAGGAGATTCTTTCACTAAGAGCGGAATTCATCTTTATTGGAAGGGAACCAGGAAATGTTTTCTATATCAGGGGATTCACTGTAACATGTTATCATTGTATTTATGATTTTATGATGTTAGAATGAATATTAAATGAAACAAATTTCCCAAGGATTACTCAGGAGGCAACTAAGTACATAACATTTAGTACAGATGGTTGGAAGGCACAATTTTGCTCCATCACTGCATCCATATCCTTGAACGATTTCGACTGAAGACAGCATTTCTTTGAATTTTTCATTAAACCAGGCATCTTGAAATATGAATTCCTTTTATGTTTCTGTGAGTTTTGGTTAAAAGAACCCTGGTGAATAAATCATATAATACTATATGCCACCAGCACTTGTGAATATTTCTGCTTTGTTATTCTACTCTCAGTAGAGCACCATTGATTATCAAACTCAGCGGAGAGCATTTTATGATCATATATCTCCATTAGCTGCTGGTTTGACTACCATAGATTTTTCTGGTTAAGCCTGCATTATGTATTAGCAAGCCCATCTCTTTAATTCTAAGTTTGATTTTATTCCGTCTAAGCCTAGAAGTCTTATTATGTATTATGTATAAAAATTCTTACCTTTTATATGTAAAGATAGAAGTATAGTATTTGTGTAACTGAAATGTATGCTGTTTTCTTTTCTCACCTCTTGATTCACAGACAGCATATTTTATTATGAAGATGAATTTCTACAATGAAATGGCTGTCAGGGTAAATATTTCTTCACTTGTTAAACAAATGAAAAGTCAATTGTGCTCTGAATTTGCTTTTAATAAAATAAGCAACCCAGAATAATATAAACTTGATTGATATGCTGATGGTAAAGTGAGGAAATGGTAGATAGTTACAAATTTCAAGTTACTCTAAGTAATCCCAAGTTGCATTTTTGAAAATTTTGTTAGATTTAAAGGTACAAAATCATTGTCTCTTCTAAATATTGGGGCATTTCATCTTAGGTGGAAAAAACATTTTTTATCTTTGCTTGCATTTGCATTTATATATGAAATTTAGGATTGTGTAGATAGCATTTATTGACCTCATCCAGGTACTGAATAAATATCTACTTAACTTTAGAAAATACATTTTGTGATATGACTAAAAAAATACAGAAACAAATTTACATTTTGTTATGGACTTAATGGCCTGAACTTTCTGCCATAGATATACCTAGAGCATGTTTTCCCATGTTTCCCTGACCAAATTAAGAACTATAAATGTTACCAGCTAATCAGGTATGGTTCCCAGTAGTGCAAGACTTTCCAGTAGGACTTGCATAAATATAACATATATTCCGCTTTTAGAAACAGTTCTAAATTAGGTACAGGCAGAAAAGAAAAGCACCTGGCTAATGTAATTATGGTCCTGTATCATCACATGTTCTTTAATATTGTTCCTTAATTATATTTGACCTACTATTTCAAACTCTCACCTTTGGAGTCAGATAAAATAACAAAGAAAACAATAATTGTAATGCATAATTTTCTCTGAATCAGATTTACTTTTAGAATAGTAGATTGTGATATAGTAGTCTTATTTTCATTTGGAAGATTTAAGGGTTGCTGTGAAGAAAAGTAATCCCCATTTTTTAAAAAAAATCTGTATGAGCAGATGGCTTCTGATATATCAAGGTTTTGCCATTTGTTTAGCATTTAAAATAAACATTATTTATAAGACCACTTACATTTTGATGCTACTTAATGAGGAATATGCATCATTGATTTGACTAGCTTAAGAGGTCATTTAGAACTTGCCCGTTAACAAGCTGTAATCTGCTGAGCACACAATGACTTTGTTTAAAATTATCTGTTTGGTACTGATCAATGACAATAATTGTTTGGTACCAATCACCGCAGAAACTTGATAATTACTTTGAAGGGCACATATTTTGTAAGGGTATGTAAATATTCACCTTGAAATTATAAGATATAGTGATACAAGTAGTATTCTATTTTCTGTGAGATGTGTGTATTGGTGGATTGGGATTATTGGGTAATATCAGAAAAAATGATTTGATATATGGAGGAAAATTGTACAGGGTAGGACTCTTTGGTTTATACAATATACAAATGACTGACTGACTGACTGACTGATTATGCATCATAAAGTCTCCAACACCAAAATTCAAAGGCATCAATACTTTTTCTGTCCTGCTCCTTCAAAGTCCAGTTCCTTGCATCCATAGAGAATCACAGGGAAAACCATTACCTTCACACTTCTGATCTTTGTAGATATAGACATTTCATGGCATCTGAATATCTTTTCCAAGGCTTTCATTACTATCCTATCAAGTGCTAGTCTTCGACATATTTCTTGATTGCTGCTCCTTTATTAATGATAGTTGATCTTAAATAGCAGAAGCTATCCATCACTTTCATTATTAAAGCTTGCAGTTCGTTTGCATTTTCAGCTATCAGAGTAGTGTCAGATTGTTGATGTTTCTTTCTCCAGATTTAAAACCATTCTTCTTCCTGCCCAGCCTCCCTCATTATGTGTTCAGCATACAGGTTGAATAAATAAGGAAATAGTATACAGCCTAGTCTCATTTCGTTGCTGACCTGGAGACAGTTTTTTCACCATGTTCTGTCTGGACTGTGGCTTCCTGCCCAGTGGTTTTGCATGAAGACAGTGGGGTGTTCTAGGATTCCCATGTTCCTAAGGACATTCTATAGCTTGACATAATATAGCTGAAAGCCTTTCTATTGTCAACATAATGACTTTTTTTAGTATTCTTTGGCTTTATGAATTATCCAGCATATAAGAGCAATAATGTCTCTTGTTCTTTGTGCTTCTCTAAAACCAACATGAATATCTAACATTTTCCTTTCTATGTTGGATGGTCCTAGTATACAAATGATGCAGAGTATATAAAGGCCTGACGCACTGGAAAATGAGAGACTGCGCTAATGGTGGGGAAAAAATTATATCAACATGCAATGATTAAAATTAATAAGGGGTTACATAAACAGAACTCTCCCAAACATACATCCTATGGAATATCTCTGTTTTAGGATTGAACACTAAACATATCAAGTTACCTATAGCCTATCAGCTCTGTATGACAACCTAATACTAGTTTATACCATTTCACTTATACCAGACATTTAAACATATTCAGCTGAAAAAAATATCATTTATCTATTCCTGTTCTTCCAGACATTTGCCAGTTATGATGTTAAAATGCAACTATTTTGGAAAGTAATTTTTCCCCCCAATTTATTTAAAACTAGAAGAAAATTCTGGATGGAAGGCTAGCTCTTTTTAACTGGACCAGAGACTGAAGAATATCCATGTTCTGCTCATAGCAAATTCTTCTGAAGCTTATTGAAGCTCCATATTTTTTTTTTAGAAAGGATGAAGATTTGTTTTTTTATAATCAATTTCATTATTTGGAAAGAAGAGATGGTGCTCCCCTTTTACTGAACTCCTTATTGCCTGAAATATGTTGGGCCCCATATCTCTTAAGAAATTTGCTTCTTCCAGCGGCTTCACTGTTTATATTTGGTTTTCTAGTTGGTTCTTATCCTTCTGGATTGATTTATGTATTATTTATCTTGGTCTGAAATAAATATTGTATATTTTAATTTTTTGTACTGATTTTTAATAGCCACTTTATACTTTTAATAGGAGAGTGGGATAAAAATATTTTGAAATAGTAACTGAATATGGAGACATACATGTGAAAATTTATTTTTATGTACCAACTTACATCATTCTTCATTTTCCAGGGTAGTTCTGGCAATTTCTTAAATATCCAAGCTCATTTTTCTAGCTTGTTTTTCTTTAGTGTATAGTAAAGATTGGGCAAATTCAGAAATGTCATTGTTACTCCTAGGAATTTTAACAACATATTTATTTGTTCACCCCACTGAATATAGAATTAATTTCATCAGAAGTTCCATAGCACTTAACAATTTTGGGAGCTCTTTTTCATTATTCAGTGCCTATTAAACAGCATAGTTTTTACTGAAGTTTAAAGGAGCAAAGATACTAGCTGTGTCTTTTAGCTAGGTATGTTGCCATGCCACTACCCACTGAAAAGCTGCTTGCCTGAAGGTGGTAGATAAGTAACTTTTATATGGTGTAAAGGCATATCCTGATTCATAACATGTTTGATATGATCTCTTATCAGTATTTTCATTCTACTAAGGTAGAAATGAGAATATGTTTCTGGAGAACAGCTACAGGAAGGGACTCCCATATCCCACAATCTGTTCAGAAGTTTTTAATTATGATGTTATAAAAAGTGATGGCTGGTGAAGCAGGTACTTTAATTAGCCTTCCCCACTTGTTTGGAAGAAAAGTCTTATGGTTCTAAACAGGCAGAGTTGGACAGATTTCTGTGTGATATACCAATGTTGTTAGAAGAATCACATGATATTTCAAAATTTGAAATACAAAGAAGTTAGCTGTCTAGTTGTTCATTACATGTAGTTATCCTTATCAACTTTGGTTTCACTTATTAACAGTATTAACGGCAGGTAGCCTTAGTAACTAATGTATGTATTTCTAATTCTAAAAGCTGTCCTAAAAATGACTTAGCAGTCTGTGCTCAGTTCAATATGTTTTATGTGCAGTATTCTTTTTTTATATATATATTCTGTCAATGTAATAATTTTAGTTTTTTGTATCCATATTAATGAATAGGCAAATATGTATGCATACTAGTGTTGAAGCAATTGTGTTCCTTGCAGAACAGAACAAATATTTCTTATAATGTTTGACAGTATATCTCTGTTGCAAAAAAAAAAAAAAAACAGTGAAGCAAATATATGCACTTTTTCTCCCTTAGATTCAAAAAAGATGGCGAGGCTATTACATCCGAAAATATATCCATAATTATTATGCGCTAAAGAAGTACTTGGAAGCTATTGCTCTGAATAATGAGACAGTCAGGTAAAGATGAAAGTACTGAATGATAAAACTTTACTTTTAAAATAGATTTAAATAGTTGTGGTGCTAATTAGACTATTCATCATGGAAGGAATTGCCTTCTTTATCCAGTATGAAAACTAGCCTTTTTTACCCTCTTATCTAAACGTGTGTTTTCAAATTATTGTTTAATTTACAGCAGTATGCATGTACTGTATGTATGATACAGTTGAATCTATTTGAGTTGGGGCAGAACTGAAATGCATACAGCAGAGAATTTCTTTCCATAGAAAAAGTACTGTGGACCTCCTGAGTAAGTAAATCTGCAGAATAATGCAGTACTGTTAGAGATCTGCTATTGCAACCTACTTGTGAGCTGTAATTTTGAGCAAAGGAGCTGAGATAAGGCAAGTACTGTGAGACTAGGATAATTCTGTACTGCATCAGTACTGCCTTTCAGTAGGTCGAGCTGCCAGGTTTAGACAAGGGATACATATTGACATGTGCTCCACTGAGAAAGTCTGCCTCGAGTGGGCCAGCCTAGGATTAGTCTAATCCCCATTCCTCCATGGTGTATTTAGCTATTGATTTAAAATCAATTTTTCAAATTCCATCCCTTTTATTCCTTGGGCTTTATTGCTTTTTTAGGCTATAGGTCTAAATCCTGAGAGAGCATCTGTATCTTTATATATCACTAGGTGTGTTTTTTCCTACTGTAGTGCTAAGGTAATGGGGGAAGCCTTATCTGGCAGATTTTTTTTTTTTCTTTTAAGCAACTCTGGGAGACAACTAACATTTACTTTAACCTTCTGGAAATAGTTTTTGTTCAGATGAAATATTGCACTGTGTTGCTGTAAAGCAACGTACAGTACCTTTTGTTATTGTAGTGATAATATATTTTGTATGGTTTAACATTCACTATTAATACAAATAATACATATTTAGAAATTTAATGGCATTTGGAAACATAATTGCTATGATAGCAGTAAGATCAGAAAACTAGGTGTCTGGAAAGGCCATTTTGTCATTGTATTTATGTAACACATATAAGATAATGTTTTCATAGGGATACTGTGCCTCTCACAAAGATAAATTGGTTTGATTAATTTAAAGGCTGAGTATGCATTTGCTAGAGGTGTACACTTGTAACCTATAGCCTCATATGCAAAAACTGCCCCAGGTTATGAATGAGAAAATGATTTCATGAAATTAAAAACTAGTCTCATAGATAGAGATAGGCAGCATTCAGAAAATATTATAAGGCTGATAAAAGGATTTTTTTCACTACACTTAGATTTTCTTTTACTATTTTAGATACACAGTGGTTTTAACTTTATTTAATGTTTTGCAGCATTAAAGGTATCATGCAATCAACTGAGAAAATGAGTAATTTCCGAAATAGATTAAGTTCATTAGAACCTGTTATCCACAAGCCCTCTGCTATGGCTCGTGGCATTAAGCTTCATTTGAAGTAGGGTTTCACTGGAGACCATTGGATTAAGCTAGAAATTATGAGACAAACATGGGATTCCCAACTGTATTGGACTCATAATATGATTGCAGGAGTACTCAGAATTTGCAGAGAAAAATTAAATGGAGGAGGTGCTTGTTCTTCTCTTGCTGGTCAGCTTTTCCCTACAAATCCTCTCCAAGCACTTTAGACTGTGCTGAGATTGCCTGAGCTCTAGAATTCACACAGTCACAACAGGAATAACTGGGGCACTATGTTTATAGGAGAAAATCACCGGACAGTACAAAGGCCATATGGTCCCTCCCATCAAATGTTTCTGTGCTACAAACTTTCCATGACTTGGATTTGGAAGGCTTTATTTTTATATACATTAGCATTGATTTGTTATTGTTCTGTCCAATAAGTGAGCATCTCTGGATGGATTAGAATGTGATTTGAAACAATAAAAAGAACAAAACAGTAAAAACAATCAATAAATAACACAGTAAATAATATAAAAACACATACACACGCAGACTTCCAGTACAATACAGGGCCAAGAATCAGAACTGAACATAACATTGCCTGGCAAAAGATGACTACCTGTTTTGGACTGTTGGTGACATTATTGTTATCTCCAGATAATAAGCAGGACCTTCCCACTGAGGTTAGACTATTAGGGGTTTGTGATCTGGACAGTAGCTGTACATTGTGGTGGCCTAAGAATACTGAATATTTCAGACAGTTTAGAAACATCTTGGAACTGTAGTGGCACATACTCCATTTGATTATGAGGAAATATTTTGTCAGGACTTGGGTAGCTGGCATGGACATTTGTATCAAATATAGAACTTGCAGTCAGGAGCAGGAATTAAATAAAGTCTGAATCTAGCAGAAAATTAGTGACTATTCTCTTTTGACCAGACAAAATACTAAAATATAACCCAGTCCAGGCACTCACTAGGAGTCAACACTGACTCAAAGGCACCAAAAAGAAAAAAAGGAAAAAAAAAAGAGGCTGATACTATCTTGCTCACCAAGGCCAGTTGCTCTAAGAAATGAACACATACAGTCTGAGCTCACACATTCTGCTAAGCCATAGTTTGTTTTCATTACCTTTTGTTGAATGAGCCACATAATTGGGTTCATAGCACATGCTAAGCCAAAACCAAACAAAGCATATCATGGCTTAGCAAAATCTTTGAACTCAAAGTATTAGAAAGGTTAGTAAATAAGCTCAAAACTTCATTTCTTTATGATTTTTTTTTTTACTTATGATTGATGTGGAGAGAAGTTTAGTATTGACTAATGGTATAAGCTTTCAGTAAAAATTGTTTAAATCTTGTGCAGTGATTAATTTGGAAGATTAAAGAACCAATTCCTATGCATAAGGATGTAGGAAACACATTTTTAAATAAGATTTTTGCTTTGCCCTGAAAGTTTTCCAGTCAAAAGTCCTTATTAGGAATAGATTTTTTTTTTTTTTGCACAGCTAGAAGTGTTTTTTCACCAAAAACAGCCAGAAGTGTTTTTCACCAACTTTTATCTGGGGGGAAAAGGGCAATTGGTCTCTTACTGTTAGGGAATGGCAAATAAAAACACAATTAAAACTATTTTCCAGCTTTAACATTTGTTATACATATCTTACAGGGACAATTTCAAGTTCTGTCAAAATTTAAAACTACTACTTCAAGTTTGGGCAACGTTACCAGTAGTAAAGCAGTTCTAGAGAATAGCAAAGAAATAATTTGGAAGCTAATGTATTTTTTGTAATGATATATGGACTTGAGTGACTTCTGTAGATTGATTCTGATGCTGAAATCTCAATGAATCTTTACATTGCCTGATTGCAATAGATTTTACAGTCTCCTTCTTTATCTAAAGTGGAATCAACTGTACAGTAAGGAGAAAAGAAGGAAAAGGTGCATTTTCATTAAGCTCTAACATATCATTGGCTGTCAGGCTGGCCTTGTTATGCTGTCCATCCTCATTTAACTATCCCACAAGATCTCTTAATGAAGTTAAGCCCCAAGTTCACTCCAATAATTCTGTGGCAAGAGTTTGTGCAATGTAACAATTCATCACTTGTCAGGAAGGCACTTTTAGTTTATACATTTAATAAGGGCATCCTCTAGCTTGGTTAATTAGAAGTGAACAGTTTGCATATTTACTAAATGTGGAGTGTCATTGCCACCACGGCCTATTGCCTACATGAATTATTTCTCTATCTGCAATAAACAGCTGGGTAATTATTACTGCCATAATCAGATAAATTCCCTCTGTAAGGCTTTTCTTACATGGCAATTCTTTGAACTCATCCAAAGCTGAGCAAAATTTATGAACTCCAGCAGCTAGCTTGGTTTGTCATACTATGGTGTCCCTATTTCAAGGACACATGTAGCATCATAAATATTGTATAAATTAAGAGTATAAATGTGATTACCTACATATTATATATTAATATATTTGATTTATCAAAGTAGAGTTTTTGGGTTGTAACAGATTAAATTATAGTGGTATGGTGGTTATATAATTGCAGACAGGTGATAATATATCTATGGCCTAGAGTAAGAGAGCCAAGGTCTTGGTCTGGAAACACAAACAATTGATGGGCAGAAGAAAGATTTCTACATTAATATTGAAAATTGTATGATTCTAGTGCTGTCATAAGCATTTCTTGAATTTTAGAAACAATCATTTAGCAGGTGATTAAAACTATTTTATACATTGCTTTCTAATTACTGTATTAAAATAATTCATTTTATCTCTAGAAACAGTATACTGAATCAATTAACTAATACGATATATCATCAGTTTTACTTTTTGTGCCTTCCCAGTCATTGATGAAACATGTATTCTGCTTTTCCAGTTTTGAGCTGTAACTCTTCCCTTGACCCTATTAATGAAGAAGAATAAATCTGGGTTCATTTATAACACTAAACCATACTTTGGTTTACATTTTTCACATAAGGAACAGCATTCTGTTTGAATCCAGGATCCAGAATACATTATTAAAACAGTGTATTTGTAAACCCAGAAAAGGGGGAGGGGAGAGAAATGACTAGCCTCCCTCCCCCATTATCAATACATCTTCTGTGCATTTAGCCATTTTCTTTAAAAAATCAGAGCTGTTGGCATGAAAGCTCTCATTAAAAGCTGTAATAACAACATGATACCATACTTTTACAGTCAAGTGATTTTCATGGGAATTGTAACCATGATTGTAGGTTGGGTTATAAAGCCTATGGGAGCCTATTGTTATAATGGTGATGCCAACCCAACACAAATGCCACTTGTGTAGGCACCATGGTTCATTTCTGTTAGTGCTCCATGCTTTGAGTTTGCCGCTAGAGAACTAATAAAAAATTCTGTACCAGTTTGCACTCCTAGATCCACAACTTATCCAAAGTCTGCCCAAGGCCAGTTTAGTGGCCACCTTTAGAGCAGAGGTGTCAAACATCTGGCCCACAACACTCCTGAGTGCAGCCCGAACCATATCAAAATGGGAAATACTAAACAAAATAAATTAAAAATGCAATCAAACATAAATAATATTACATTTTAAAACTAAATAATAATAAATTTAGTCACCAATCACCATAAAACTCTGAGCTTATGACTCACGAGGAGTCCTGCACAAGTTCATCGCCTTGGCTTAACTGCAGCAGCAAGGATTGCTTGGCGCTTCCATGGCACAGACTGAGCAGGAGCACCACATAACGGAAGTTCCCCCTCAGTCTGCGCTGCAGCAGCTCCAAGCAGCCTTGATGCTGCAGTTAAGCTAAAGCAGTGAGCTGTTGCCTTTTCCCCAGAACAGCAGGCAGGCGTCCAGATTTGCACTGGTAGCTGACCTGCTCCGGGCCCCACAGCCGCCAGTGCAGAAAGGAGTGCCTTCCTCCAAAACCGATTAAATTAATTTCCCTCCTCCCTCTGAAAAGGTTGAATGTTATTTCCCGCTTCCCTCCAAAACAGGTTTAATTAATATCTGTTGAGTTTCAGGCTGTATAAGGTCCATGATTGTTATTAGCTTTATACAAATGTCAAGTTTTGAATTATATAATTAAAGTTTAAATACGTTCAGAATACATCCAGAAAAGAAGGAAAGAATGGGGGGAAATGAGAGAGAGGGGGTGATCTAAATGCTTTTTGTATAATGCTTTTCTGTCTTTAAAAAAATTCCTTCATTGCAATATTAAATAGGGAGGGAGGGAGGGAAAGGAAAGGAAAATGCTTACAAAATATTGATTGCAGTTATCAGTGACTAGTGAGTTTGTAAACTCACTAGTCACTGATAACTGCAGTCAATATTTTGATATTGATTGCAGTTATCAATATAATTGAATTATATTGTAATCTGTAAGCATATGTGTGTGGAGCCAGTTTGGTGTAGTGGTTAAAGTGTCAGACTAAAAACCAGGAGATGCTGAGTGTTAGTCCTGCCTTGGGCACAAAGCCATCTGTGTGACCTTCCTCACATTTAGGAACAAAGAACTGCCAAGTCACTTCTGAAAAATACTGTCAAGAAAAGTACAGGGGGCAGTTGCCAGGAGTCCAAAATGACTTGAAGGAACAACTTTCAAGCATGTATGGGACATGCTATTACACTTTTTAGTTTCCATACTTTAACTAAGAAATATGTAAATATTCTACAAATCAGTATTACATGTATTTGTAATTTATTCATATTCTCATGGTACACAAATTTGTACTTGCTTTGGGAAAAGCTGCAAAAACAGTTTTTTCCCCCACATATAGCATATCAGAAATTAGAGGGAACATTGCAGGGAGGTGATAAGTGTGGGAAGGAGTTGAGGTGATTTGCATGATAATTTGTCAGTAGACTGGGAGGAAGCTCAGAGTGGGGTGGTGGGAATATATATATATATTTGTGTGTGTGTGTGTATAAAATATACATAAATATTGAAAACAAATTGTTATAGTCCTAATAATATGTTTCTTTTTATGTCTTAGTTATATCTAGCTCCTAGGTGATTTTAATGTGTTGATGTATTAATAAAAAAAGAAAAATATAAACATTTGGTTTTCTAAGTCAATACGTGGCCTGCAGGGATCCATATGTACAGTTTGTGACTCCCATTTCTATTTAAGTTTGATACCAGTGCTTCAGAGGATATAAGTCTAATAAACATCCATTCTCGTAAGTATCTGGGCTTAAAAGTACTTTCAAAACTGTCATTATAAGTAAGGTTAAATATGTGGGGTTTGTATTGCTTTTTAAGGCCATTAAAGAAAAACCTGGGGATTATTGCGGACTTTAGGCCAGCAGGAGCGCTTAGACTAGAAGCAGCCAACACATTCATTTATCATTTCAGGAGTTCATGGTACTGCAAAGTTTGAGAACTCCTGCTTTACTCCATCTTGCTTCCATACTATGTCCCCTTCCCCCATAGCAGATCTTTGTCCCGATATAAAACTGGTTTTAGATCAAGCCCATATGAAAGATACACACATACACAGACAGAGAGAATGGTTTTAATTCACCTCTCTGCCTAGCTGCTATTTAGTAAATAATGGCAGCGAATCATTTTAAGTTCCCTCCTATGCCTAATGGAAGAGAATCCCATCTAGTCTAGCTCTATAATAGATCAGATTAATCTGCTATAGATTTTCCTAAGTAATTGTTAGGATAATTGAACTGTCACAATCTACTATTTTTTGAGATGGATAGGAAATATGTGTAATATATAGCCTGTAAATACTCAGAAATTATTTTGCTTGCAGAACAAAAGCTGAGCAGAAAAGTAATATTTATCCAGGTGGAAAAACGGATTAAAACAAAGCTGTCAAGGGTTTAATGAATACTTCACTAAGGCCACTTCAGATGATCATGTTCCTGATGTCAAAAGTCAAGATCATCCATTGAAACTAAGTGGGGAGAGATTCATGATCAGTTAAAAAAAAAAAAATTACAGAATTCATAGATAAACTTTGGAATTTGCTATCTTCATATATCATGGCCAGTAACTTGGATGGTTTAAAAAGGGTATTAGACAATTTATTTATTTATTTGAAAAGACTTAAATAGCCACCATAAAAACAACAGAAATCCCCAAACCATCAAAATAAAAATCAATTAAAATTCAATTAAAAACTCATGGCACTTAGGGGCAGCATTCTCCCATGCATCCTCACACTGTCATACTGGGCTCCAGCCTCATTCTATCCCAATGGTTGTAGGAAAGGCCAGCTCTTCAAGGCCTTCAGGAAGGCAAGGAGGGTGGAGGCCTGCCGGATCTTGGGGAGAAGGGTGTTCCACAGGGCAGGGACAGGCATGCTTCCTAGGGCCTGCTAGATTACAACATTTAAAGGAAGGGACTTAGAGTGCACCCACTTTATCTGACCTGGTGGGATGGACAGATACCCTCAGGTAATTCCAGGCTATTAGCCTCTCCCATGCTGTTTAGGGCTTTAAAGGTAGTACCAGCACCTTGAATTGCACCTGGAAAAAAAACTGTCCAGAAGCAGCAGATAGTGACAATCATGGATTGGAGCAGGACTTTGCATTTAAAGTGTGGAACAGAAACACCTAATAGGAGGGCTACAGTAGAACCCATCTAGTAACATTTCAAACGATGTTCCAGTTGGCGATTCTGGCAGCAATGCAGGTTATGTACATCTTAAAGATAGTTCTGCTGAGGGAGATGGGGTGCCAGATGTTGGGGCCCATAAATTATAAACAAGAACACTCTCGGCTTTCCTCTAAGGATTTGGTGTGTAACAGAAAATGTTACACAATGCGTTGCCTGGATCCTCTTGTTTCAGCAGGCTGTAGTGGATGGCATCTTTTCCTGGATGGCATCTTTTCTTAAAACCTATGAACTTTCACTTTAGCTTCCTTTGGTCAATGTCCTTGGAATGGGAATGCTAAGTTCCTGGTCAAGATTAGGACACCTCTAAAGGGACATGCCACAGAGGTGAAGCTAAAAGGGTAATGACTAGAAAACATGCCTTTTCTGTTCCTGCCCCAGTTCTGTGGAACAGTTTCCCCCTCTCCCCAAAAGAAAGATGATCTCTTCTTTGTTGGCATATAGGAGGGAACTTAAAATGATTCTCTTCCATTAGGCTTTTGGATCTTGATTCTTAAATATATTGTTAATATATTGGCTGGGGTTTTGTATTTTATACTTTTATTGCGATTTTCAGTTTTATGGTTTTCTGTACTTTAAATTATTACAAGGGGTCCAGGGCTTTATGATTGGGACAGCATAGAAATTATATAAAATCAATCATGTCTAGGTAATGTCTAGAACTCTTATAGAAAGAGGACTCCCCCACATTTTTGTATTATCTATCTGTGATGCCCATAAGTGAATCTATATACCACTGTCTTTCTCAACCAGGTGTTCATCTCCTTTCCTCCACAACTAGCATGACTAGTAGCTTCCATGGGTGGGAGGTAAAAAGAACTGAAGTCCAGTGCATCTGGAGGAACCAGACTGAGAGAAGGATGATGTAGTAAATTTATACTTACAGATTTTAATTCTGCTAATTTTCCCCAATGGTATCCGCCTGACCCACATGCTCTAGTAAGATGGGTATGCTTTGGGTCCCATCGTTGAAGCCAAGTGATTGGGCGGGACCCAGGAAGTGTGTCTTTTTTGTTGCACCATCTGGAATGACGCCTCCTTTCCCCCAATATATGGCAATATATGTGATCCTGCTAGGCTTCAGAAAGGCACTAAAAACTTGGTTCTTTCTTTGGGCATTGGGCCCAAACTGATTGAAGTTTGCACCTGGAAGGTGTAAGAGAAATGTGAGTTTCTGATTGTATATTAATTTTTATTGCTGGTTTTAACCATATGTGTTTCTTGCTGTGTACTTTGTTGTTTATTTGTGTGTTGCCCATAGGCAGAATTATTTAAATTGGGCAGCCATATAAATTTCCTAAATAAAATAAAACGTTTTGCATTTGTACATTCTAATGCTATTCAGAGATGAAAACTATCATTTTGCAGATTGTCTTGGCAGAATTGAGCTTTATATTGTTCTGGGGGCGGGGGGGGGATAACATAATAGCCTTTTCTATGTTTTTTAATAATTTATCATTGAGACATTGTGATTAAGAGCTCACAAAAGTTTAGAATAGCATACTGTAATACAAAAATGTAGTATGGTATATATGATGTATGTTTGCGCATGCGGGACCACTGGAGTATATATATTGTCCTTCCTTCTATACTATGGATTTAAAAATTTAAAATCAGTGTAAAGAGAAAAGGTTTATGGACTATCATCAGATTTTAAGGGAGAAGGTTGTGCTTTCCCAGTAGAAAGCTGTTATACTGAAATGATACTTTATAGTAAATGTCCATGTTCCACATTTGAGGAAAAGCCCTCAGTTCTGATACATAATTAGTTTTTGTAACAACATTATTTTAAACATTATTATAACCAAATTCAGTTGTATATATACATAACTATTTTTTCTTTTGTGTTATTTAGCACTTATTTTGGGATAGTGCAAGTTTTTAGGGTAAATAAAGAGCATTTGGAAAATCTACGAAGAATAGCATAATACGAAAATACAGTACCTTTGAAATATTGACAATTTAAATAATTCTGCCTTTGTATGCTTTTTATTAGCTGCTCACAGTGATACTGGTTCCCCAGACTAATCAGCAATAAAAAAAATGTAATTACTAAATAAGAGATGTGTGCACCAGTGTTGACAAGTGTAATTGTTTAAAAACCTGAGAATGTTTTATGTTTAATAATACTGTTATAAAAATGCTCATTTACTCCCATTTCAAAGCTGAGCTGTGCTCCTTAAGGACAAAGAAAGGTCACCAGTCTCTCCAACTCCTAGTTCTTTGTCAAAAGTGGACACAGTTAATGAGGTTGATTTGGTACGGCACAAATTCTCAGACACAGATAGAGATCCTTTCAATGGAAACAAATTTGTTTGGCTTTACCAGGTTACTTAGCGATTAATAATAGCCTTGAGATGCAGGTCAGAAAGGTCAGTGTACCCACTTGCCAACACAATCTAAAATGTGCAGGAAGTCCAGGTCTTCAGGCACTAAGGCCTCAAAAGACTATGCATAAAGTAAAGCAGGCTATTTTCCAACTTCTTTTTTCATATTAATAAGCAATTTTCAAGAGAAGTGTGGCAAAATGGGGGCCATGCCACTCTAAGTAATTCATTTATTTTGCAATTTAATCTTATGTTGAAAAAAAATTACACTGCTGCAAAAGCAAAGCATGGTGATTTTTAAATGTCAGTATGTTTCATAAGTAACCTTGTATGAAATATTGTATAAGGAACCTTTAACAGTAAACGGCAACAAAAAAATTCCAGAGATCAAAACAGAATAATATATCTTCTTCTATCTTTAATTCATTTCTGTTTGTTTTACTTTTACCTTGTACATTTGGTGGAAAAAATGTGTAAGATTTCCTTGGCATTTGTTCATATACTATATACCAGGGGTTAATATTTAATTAAAAAAGGCAGAACAGCATGTAGATTTTTAGAGAGTGTTATATAGTTTTGATAGAATTATTCCCACATTATGGTCTTGACATAAATATATCTTATCACAGCAGTGGAAATATTTAGAATTGCAATGTGCTGCATATGCTCCAATTCTTGGCTAGACAGAGTTGATTCACACATGTTTCAATATTTGTTTGAATAGCTCTACCACCTGCCATGAGTGTGTAGTTAGCTGTGAACCCTCTGCAAGTCCCCAGGAAGAGTAGGTATTCTATCAAAGCGCTGTAGTGAGCCTTCCTTATCCAAAGCCCTCTAAATCCTGTATTTCCTTCTAGCCATCAGTGCCCTATTCTGTCCCTTCCTCACCAACAGAACACAGGAGATTTCCAGTCTGATGCAGTATTACTGCTGTGGGCTCAACCTGTTAAAGAAATGTTCAATCCTGCACCTTTCAGAAGCTTTAATTCTTCAGAGCTTTTTCAAAATAAGATGACCTTATCTGTGTTTATTCTTTTTGCCTTATTTTACAATTTTCTCCCTACATTCCATATACGTGCAAATTGGGCACTATGTTGCTTTGCAGGGTAGTCTCTACATAGAGATCATAACTTGCACAGAATAATATAGGCATGCTGAGCTTTGGCTGTGCTTGTGATATACTGGCTAAAATATGCTAAAACTGACAACTGCGGTCCTTATCATTAATACTGCTTGTAGCACTGGTCCAGCTAAGGCCAGTAACCTATTTCCATCTTCTCAGTTTTATTAAAAGTGTTATGTTTTACGGATTAATTGACCTAAGCCCTGATGAGCAGTGCGGTCGATATTTGTGGGCCCATTTGGTGATGACCATGACTCCTGGAACATTGTAACTTGGAATGTAAAAGAAGTAAATGTTAAAGACTATGAATTAATTAATTAATGAAATGAAAGAAAGAGAAATAGATATTTTGCCTGTTTGTGAAGCTAAATGAATGGAGAAGGAGATAATACATCTAAATGAAGGTGGTCTGATTGTGGAGTGGAGTTGAATATATACAGGGAAAGGAAAAAGATGCACATCTCAGAAAGTATGAATTGGTATCATCTAGGTTTTGGATGGATATAAAAGTAGGAATCCATAATTTAGTGATAGTTTCATGTTCCAGTGAATTATGATAATGGAAGAACCAGAGATGAGGTTTGGGAAGAATTCTGTAACATTCTGAATTAATGTAATGTAATGTAATGTAATGTAATGTAATGTAATGTAATGTAAAGGGGGAAAATAATGCTGATTATTTAAATAATGAACTGATAGGTGGGAATATGTTGAGAAAAAGTGATTGGGGCATTCAGAGACCAAGGATCAGTAACAACAGTAATGGTATCATGAATATGTGCTTAGAAAAAGTTTCTCTGTTTCAAATACATGGATTAAAAGCATGAGTCTATTCATGCATTCACATGGAAAAGGAGAGAATATACATCTAAGATGTTATTTATTTTATGGTTTATGATGAAGGAGTAAAAGAATTAGTGAGGGATACAAGGGTGATGAGAGGTTTTGCACCATTTTTTGATAGGAGTGGATCTGGAAAAAATGGAATGGAAGGAAAGGAAATAACTGAAAGAAATAAGAATGAAAGCCAAACAGCTGCAAGAATACAGTGAAAAAAAAATATTTGGAGTGCTATAGAAGGATACAGTTATGCTAATGAGAAGTATGAAATGGGACACTTGGTAGAATGATGAAGTAAAAAAATCTGTGGATAAGGAAATACATATAGGAGAATGATTGCTGCCGAAATGAAGACAGAAAGATTTAATATGTGTAAAGATACAAAGCAACACATGTAGTGTAAAAGAAGAAGAATTCTTAAGATTACAAGATGTAGAGTAAATGGAGAGTAATTTTGATGGATATAAACTGTCGTTCTGGAAGTCAATGAACAGAGCTGAATAAGGATCAGAAGCAGAATACATGGAAATACAAACAAAAATGATTTTAAAAACTGGGTTGAAAATGAATTGAGGGACTGAAGTATTTTAGAGGTTTGTATGAGAATGAATAATTATATAGCAAAGAATGGAACTGAAACAAGTGCTATAAATGTTAGCATTTAAGAAAAAGTTGGTGGAAAGGAAGTCATAAATATTGGGAGAATGCTGAAAAATAGTAAGGCTGAAGGTATAGATACGTACCAGGATTGGTCACCTTTTGGGTGGATTACTGTAATGTGTTCTACATGTGACTGCCCTTGAAGAGCATCTGGAAGTTACGGCTGGTGTAGAATGCAACTGCATGGGTACATATATGGATTCCTCGATCAGTGCACGTTATACCTCTGCTCTGTGAGCTGAATTGGCTGCAAGTGTGCTTCCAGATTCAATTCGAGGTATTGGTGATGACCTATAAACACTTCATATATTTATCTGTAAGTGTGGAAAGAATGCTTATGGTGATATTGAAGGTGTTTTCGATGGTGATTTGAATGTATGTGTGCTTTTATACACAGACATTAAGCTTGTTTTCTGAATACCCCAATGATCAAAGTCAACAGGATGCTAAGGACCTTTCTCAACTCAATGGGACCGTGGAAGACAACACTAGAAGTCAATTCAAGACAGCTCGCACAAGTGGCTATGAAGTGTGGCATACACCAAGGTGATGCGCTGTCCCCACTGCTGTTCTGCATAGGCTTAAACCCCCTCAGCCACATAATCACAAGGACTAAATATGGATACAGGTTCAAAAGTGGAATCACCATCAGCCACCTCCTCTGCATGGATGACATCAAGCTGTATGCTAAGAGTGAACGAGACATCGACTCACTGATCCTCCTGACATGGATCTACAGTGAGGACATTGGGATGTCATTCGGACTGGAGAGGTGTGGCTGGGTAATAGTAAAAAGAGAGAAGGTAGTTAAGACCGATGGGGTAGAACTACCAGTGGGCCACATAGCAGACATAGAGACCAGCTACAATTACCTTGGTATCCCACAGTCACATGGGAACCATGATGAGGAGGCAAGGAAGATAGCAATATCCAAGTACCACTGAAGGATAAGACAGGTCCTGAAAAGCCAGCTCAATGGGAAGAACAAGATCCACTCCATCAAGACATATGCCCTGCCACTCATCAGATACCCTGCTGGTATAGTGAGCTGGCCAAAGCAGGAAATGGAGGCTGCCGATGTGAAGACCCAGAAGCTCTTCACAATGTAGGAGATTTCTACCCCAAGTACACCAGCCAGAAAGAGGGTGGGCGGGGTCTGATGAGTGTCAAAGTCACTGTCCTGGACAAAACCCAGAGCATCCAGGAGTACATCAGTAAGATGGCACCCAAAGATGAGCTACTAACAGAATGCCTGAGGCAACAGCAGACATGGGAGGAAGTTCAAGTGGAGGAAGTACCAATGCAAGTCAAGCTCCTGCATGGGTTGTACCATCGCCAGATAGCTGAGGTGGCTGACATTGGGAAATCCTATCAGTGGCTGGAAAGGGCCGGACTAAAAGACAGCACTGAGGCACTGATCATAGCAGCACAAGAACAGGCACTAAGCACCAGATCCATAGAAGCAGGGATCTACCACACTAGACAGGACCCAAGGTGCAGACTGTGCAGAGAGGCCTCAGAGACAGTCCAACACATAGTGGCAGGATGTAAGATGCAGGCAGGAACAGCATATACTGAACGGCACAACCACGTAGCTGGCAGTGTGTACAGGAAAATCTGCACAGTGTATGGGCTAAACCCTCCCAAGTCCAGATGGGAGATTCCACAGAAGGTCGTGGAAAATAACAAAGCCAAGATCCTGTGGGACTTCCAGATCCAGATGGACAGGCAGGTACTGGCCAATCAACCAGACGTGGTAGTAGACAGAGACCAGAAGACAGTGGTAGTGATAGATGTAGCAGTGCCAAGTGACAGCAACATCAAGAAGAAGGAGTATGAGAAGCTGGAGAAGTACCAAGGCCTGAAGGAGGAACTAGAGAGGATATGGAAAGTAAAGGCCAAAGTGGTCCCAGTGGTGGTAGGAGCACTCAGGGCTGTGACTCCTAAGCTGGGAGAGTGGCTCCAACAGATCCCAGGAACAACATCAGAGCTGTCTGTCCAGAAAAGTGCATTGCTAGGAAGTGCTAAGATACTGCACAGAACCCTCAAACTCCCAGGCTTCTGGTAGAGGGCCTAAGACTGAGGAAGACACATACCACCCATAGGTGTGAGAAGGGAATTTTTAACTGATGCAGTGAGAAGTTATTTGTTTGTTTGTTTATTTTTTTCAACCGCCCATCTCCCCCCAATGAGGGAACTCTGGGTGATTCACAACAAACATTTATGTTTATTGTGATTTATGATTTAAAAAGACCAAGGCATTTTTGTTTGATAGAGGAAATGGACTGGACAATTGCAAGTTATTGCAAAATGTAGAAAGTAGGTTAATCTTTTATATCTTAGCAGAATATTTACTAAAGATGAGAAAATGGATGGAATTTTTAAAAACATATAAATACTGACAGAACAATAATGTTTAGTATGTAGACAACTGTGAGAATGAAGTGAAAATGGCTGAATATAAAAGTGTGTTTCTGCCCATTTTTTACATGGAATGTTAGGGAATGGGATACTTAAGAAATGTGTGTAGTAAACAAGAGGATGTAAGATCAAGAATGAATGGGTGTTTGAATTTGAATTGAGTGCAAAAGTGTCTGACCAGTATAAAAGAAGTACATTTAGGTGTTTGGTCATGTAAAGAGAATGAATGAGAATCTAATCCCAAAACAAAGAAATGAAGAGAGAATAAGTCCAGAAGAAGGGGAAGACTGAGAAAGTTCTGGTTGGATAGAGTTAATGATATCCTCAGAAAGAGAGAGGTATGATGTTTGAAGAACAAAAGTCATTATCTGAAGCAACATATGGATGTGGTGAATGCAAGGATGGTTTGCAAGGATAGAAAGGCATGAAAAGGTATCGTGTTGCCATAAACTAGATTTGTCTAGATTTAATTTTAATTATCTCATGCCTTTAATTTCTTTGGCTTAGCATTTTGCATTTCCTTTTCACACTTTGCATAAAAGTTGCTTGTTCAGAAAGGGAAGAGCATGATAGTTATGTATGTATATGCTCTTTTCTTCAGAAGGAGAACCACAAGCTCCAAGCATACTGTATACAGTTAGTCTGCCAGAAAAAAAGACTTATTTAACTGCACCTTCCTGCCTTGATTTTTTGGTCCCTTTCGTAATTTGCTGTGCAGAATCATAAGAACTTCTGAACAAGGGGCACGCGTCATAGGACTATCCAGATGGGAAAAACTGATAACTGCCTATGTGCACACAGCAGAGAACTTGAATCCTCTCTGTTAAAATATACTAGATATAGATGGATGCCCTTATTAATAATGGGGATTCTGTTATTAACTTCTATGGAATATGGATTGCATCTGCTGTTATTTAATTGATTTTGGAATATGTTGAAGTATTATAAATATTTACCCTACAGGAACTGAATTATTTTTAATGCTGCATTTTATGTAAGATGCCCAGAAAAAGGTCATAACATACTTAATTAACATTTATTAAATCTACATACTTCACTGAACAAAATTTATGTCTTTCACACACAAGGTTAATTTAAATTAGCTCTTTCTTAATACCACTAGCAACAAATGTTAATTAGACTATTACTGTGGTATGTATGTATATGACTATATGTGCGTGGGGATATTATTTCTTTCTCTTAGTTCTGCCTGGAAATTAGAATATTGCTTTATATTTCTGAATTAATGAAATTAAAATCCTTATATATAACTTCCAAGCCAACTTTTTTTTTAATCTAGACAAAAGCTATTCATTTGTGTCTCTCTATTATCTATGAAGCTTCCGTCTTCCATTTGCTAAACAGCTAAAACAAGCATGTAGCTGAATCACACAGAAAGATCAGTCGTTACAGCACATTGATAGAATATGGCTGTCATGCTTTTGTTCTAACAGTACGAGGCCTGCATTGCTAAATGGACTTAGCAGGTCCTGATGTTGATGATTTCAATAAACAGTGGAAAGAGTCAGCATATCATCACTGGGAAAGCGAGGCTGTGAAATAAGTTTTTCTTTTCTTTTCGTAATCATCTGTTTTTTAAAAAAGTAATATGCAAAATTGTTTTGATGCAGGAAAGAGCTAGAAGAGTTTGCAGAGATGAAGGAGAAAGAAGAGGTGAAAAAAGCTCTTGAAAGGGAAAAAAAGAAAAAGGATTACCTAGCCCGAAAGATGCATTACCTCCTTAGCACTCAGCAGGTTGGTGTACCTGTCCCTGACAGCTCATGCAAACCACTGGGACCCCTAGCTTGACAGAGATAAACTAGCAGGCTGAATGGGACATGACTTGTTGAAAAGATATCACAAAGGCACTACTTCGAGTTCAATTTAGTGCATTTCTATAGGCGAGAGCAGGCACCATGACTGCTGCGTGACAGCAGCTTCATAGAGACAGCATTAGCAGGGCTGGCAGAAAGAGCCCAAGTCAGCAGTTTGATCTGCCACTGTGATAACACAACAGGAAGGGCATAACCTCACTTTAAAAACTCATTTTGACTGGCTTATTGTTGTGTTATCTCAGTTGTCAAAAACTAACAAGTTATTAAGCTGAAGAGGTACTTGATTTTTTTTTTTAATTTTAATTGAGCTAATGTTTGGATCAGAATTACGTTCCTTTGCTGGGGGTTTGAATTATATTGTAAGTCTAAGATGTCTTTTAAAAACTTTCTGGATAACTCCTTTAGGCCCTGCACATTTAATTTCATTGCTCCTTTGTTACTCTTGAAAGTGTTCAGACAAATCTAGTTACTCCCTCAAAAATGTGTCTCAGTTCTGAAGAGCTATTTGATATGGAAGGTATATCTCTTTTTAAACATGATTTCTCATCAGTGAGAATGAATATGCCTGTAGTTAGTGCCTACTTATATTTAGCAAGTGCAGCACAATTATTTCAATCTTTATTAAGTATATTTATTATTGAATTTTAGTGTTTTTTGTTGTAACAGCACGTGCACTTGCTGCTTAACAAGTGTCATTCCTACAATCAAGGATCAAACACAACGCCAAGTGATTTCATAACAAAAATTGTCTCCCCCTCTTTTTTCTCTCTGTCACATCAATCATGAATAAGTAATGGTGGAGTTTGTTTACATAAGCTGCATGGCAATTAATTATGGGAAAGTGAACTGATTAGTGGAAATTAGTTATTTTAATTGTAAATTTAGTGAAATCAAGGTTTGTTTGTGAAGAAACAGAAGAAAAGACTAATTAGTACATGAATATTATTAAGAATGAATTATTCATATGCTGCCAGAAAGAGTACTGTGAGAATAATCACTCTGCAAAAACACTTCATACTGTTTTAAAACTTTAACTAGAATACATAATAACCTCCAAATATTAGGAAAAAATATATAAAACTGGATTCAGGGCAGAAGAATAGAGAGCTTAAGGTTAATGTGGAAATTAAAAATCTTTGGTTTGCATGATTTGGGAGAAAACTTCAAAAACAATTTTAGTGCAGTTTTGATCTGTTAGCTTCTTTGGGAATAAACATTCAAAAATTATGATCATGCCTGAAATATAATGTATTCATTGAGATATTACTTAAGAAATGGCATTTCAAGTTTCAACCTCCCCCCATGCCCAATTATTTTTGCAACATTGAAAGGTACTACACATTCACTCTGATCTGGTGGACAGCATGTTAATGCAAATATACAAAAAAATGCATTTTTTTGGTAATTATTTACATCCATTATAGTATACAGATTTTCTATACTCCTTTACATTGCTTTTTCAGTGTGCCTAAAGCTGGTATTAAATAAGCATGAAAAGAAGTTAAATATAGAATTGGAATCGTATTTTGATTAAAACTCAGATTACAAGAGGATGATGCCTGGAGAAATAAATGACAAGCTCTAAAACTTGATACTTATGAAATATTGAGGTTTTAATCAACGTTCTTCGTTTATCTGTGGTTTCAATAACTAGTCAAGTAACACCTAACACATCTAAGCCTTCCTTTGTTTGAAGAAAATTCTTTCTTCATGATCCCTATAATTATGAAGAAACCTGCTATAAAATCTTTGCCAATGTTTTCCAAGTCATAAATTATGTTATCTGCTCCACCTACTGGTTGCCTTGTGCAACATAATTGCACTGAAAAATGCACCCATAGAATACAGAAACCTCTGTTTATATTCCTATTTCTGTTCATTTGACAAGATTTGAAAAGGGAATTTGAATTCACCTTTATTTTCTTTAATTTGCTCTTGTGAGAAACAAAAGGAACCTTTATTAACAAAAAATGTGAACCATTGTTTCCTCACTCACTATTCCTACTTTATTATTTTTGTAATGACAGCATAAAACATTTATTTTTATGACAAATCAAATATAGAAAAACAACGTAACCCATTTTAAAATAATAATGTAGGAAGCACTATAATTAGTAAACTATACTTTAGTGTTAAGGCTGTTCATGAGCTAAACATAAATGAGTATAAACCTTTTTGTTCAAACTTTAGACACATTTTCATATATTTCCAGTTTTGGACCCTGAATTGTATCTTTCCTAATTTCCTCAGTAAAATTTTTGTTGAAATTCTGCTTTTTAAAAATTTTGATCTATAAAAATATTGATTGAAATGTTTCCAATAATCTAAGATTCATTAGCAATATCAGTAAAACAACAGTAGTAGCATTAAAACTAATACAAAAAAAGTTAGATTTTTAGATTTGAGGTTTTAATAAGTAATGCCCTTGCAGCTAGACCTTGCATGAGAGCTATTTCTAGTACCCTGGTTTATAAAACAATTCTGTGTATACAAGTTTCTTTTCACTCTGTTTCTAGATTTAAAACAGCTAAGTTGTTCATTATACCTATATTGGTTGAAGCAGGCATTCCAAAACTGAAAACAAAAATGATGTGCCCACATTGCTTTCCATTTTTAAATAACTCAGTAAAAATAATATATTATGCTTCATGGTAGTACAGGTTATGTAATCAAGTAAAATCTAAAATCTGCCCAGTTTTTCTTCTTCTCCCTCTCTCTATTGGAGACTTAGGGGAAATGACTGTTAGGGAAATGGCTGTTGATCCAGTATTAGTTGATCTAGCCACTTTTAAAATACTGAATAAAAACTAAAGAGTAGAAGTAGAACAATTGCAGGGAGAGAAAGTATGAATCCTATGTGAAAAAATATTGGAAGATAGATTTATCTTCCAACAAAGTGAATAGAAAGTGAATATAAGGAAAGAGGATTTGTAAGCTACATGGAACAGTGGACAGAATTATATTACAGAATGCCACAAAAGTGTGTGAAGTTACACTGGTGGAAAGTATGAATGGTAGATGAGAAAAAATATATGGAAAAGAATGATCACTGCAAAAATGAGGGTGAGAGAAAAATATAATGAGATAAAAAGAATTGTTAAAGAATTGCTACCTGAGGGACTGTCTCATCCCATTACATCAACCCATCCCATCCAGTCAGGCATAGAAGGTAGGTTACAGACCCCGTCAGCAAGAGTATGTCAGCTGGTAGGGCCTAGGAGGAGAGCCTTCTCTGCCATCACCCCTGCACCCTGGAATATTCTCCCCCCAGAGTTGGGCCCTTACCCTCTCAGCTTTCTGGAAAGAACTAAAGACTTGGCCCTGCCAGCTTGCATGGGACAAGAAGAGTTTTAACCAGCCCTGGGGGTGGCTTTTGTCCTGATGATGCTCCCCAAGCCTAATACTCTCTAGTTACCATCAATCCTTGGAATATACTTATTATTTATTTAGGACTATTGTTATATTGTATTTTTAATCAATATTTATCTTTTCTGTAAACCATCTAGAGTTGCTTTTTAACAAGTGACAAATTCGATATATAAATAAATAAAGGGAATGGAGTCAAAGTGAGCAAGAAAGATTTTAAATTAAAAGAGGCAGAGTAAATGGCAATTTTGATGGAAATTAAACTATTTTGGTATGGAGAAGAAAGCTAAATAAGGATCTTCCAGTAGAATGAATGAAATTAAAAATAAAAGTGATAAAAGAATTTGGGATGAAATTGAGTATTTTAGAGATAATGTCTGACAAAGATAGTGATATAATCAAGTAGTAGAATTGAAAGGAATGCTGTAAAATTGTTTCAAAAAGTGATGAAAAGGGAGCTTCCAGTGAGGATTCATGGCGAACTAGAGGCCCCTGAAGGAGCGGGGACAACATTGCGGCGGAGATCAGTGAATGCTGGCTGACAAATTGTCTCTGGAAAAAGAGTGCAGACAATTGGTGGATTTTACAAAACAAAAAGACAGGAGTAATGTGAGCCAGACTGTGATGTTGTCTGTAACTAGGGAGATGTGAACTGGGATGCTGGCCGTAACTATGGAGTGCCGTTAGAGATGAAAGAATTAAAGACACAGGAAGACTAAAGAGAGGAAAAAGGGGAAAGGGAGCTTGCTTTTTCTTTTTCCTTCTTTGAGACACTTTCATTTTTGGATTATAATATCATAATGGAAACCACCAGAAAAGCAGCAAGAATGGAGGGGAGGGGAGGATCACTAGAGCAGCCTGCAGAGAGAGGAATTACACCAGATTTGCTTCAGAAATTATTTGAGCAGATGAGTAATATGTTAGAAGCACTTGATACTAAATCGACAGCTTTTGAACAAAGAATGGATGAAATACTTGTAAAGATGAAAGAGGAGATGAAAGAAGTTAAGAAGATGGAAAGTTCTGTAAAACAAGTGTCTGGAGTGGTAAAACAAATTAATGACAAAGTGGAAATTTTTGAGAGTAAGACAGAAGTTATAGACAGAGTTGGAAAGAGACGTAGCTCTATTGGAATTGAGAGAGAAGGAATTTTGTTTGTGACTTAGAACAATCCCAGAGGTTTCTGGTGAAGATATTAGAGAAAAGGTTTAGTAAATGTTTTGGATTGGGGTGAGAAGGATACAGAGGCAGAAATTGATAAAATATATAGAAAAAATACAAGATTTGTGAGAATAAAAAGTGATCCAAGGGATGTTTTGGCGCACTTTGTCAGGAAGAAGACAAGGGATCAAGTTTTGAAGCAGCATTTTGATACAAGACTGAAGATTGATAATACAGATATAATTGTCCTTAAATTCCTATCAGAATTTTACATAAGAGAAAAGAGTTTTGTTTTGTTTTTGACTGAGAGATTAAAGCAGAAAAAGAACCCATTTCAATGGGACAAATTGGAAGGTATGATTTTTACTTTCAAACAACAGAGTTTTCAACTGAATTCTGTCTAGAAGGCGAGGGAATTTCTAGAAAAATTCAAAGAATTGGAGGAGATTCAAATGGAGGTGTCAGAGGATACTACACAAAAACTCTAACAGGTGCAACAGGAAACTGAAAGGGATGGCACTGAACTAGGCACTACAGGTATGAATTTTTCTAAATTTTTGGCTCAATTATGGATTTCAAATATTTAACATAGAATATAAATCGAGCAAATGCTCCTCAAAAGGGAAAAGAAATCATTATTTGAAAAAATTAAAACAAGAATTAATTTGCTTACAAGAGACACATATTAGAAAAAAAGGGCATAAACATTTGATTCATAAAAATCTGGATGAAGAAAGGAATAAAAAAAGAAAAAGAAACAGGGTTATTTTGTATACAGTTTAAATCCCCAACTAAAACCATAACTTGTATTGACTGATGAGTATTGAAATTTGAAACAGAAGAACAAGTGAAAGAATGTATGAGAAAGTGGGCTAAGGATTTTGGTTATAATATACAGATGAAACAATGGGAAAATATGTGGCTAAAAGGACTGAAATTTACATTATGTTACGATCTTAAAGAAAATTTTTATAAAATGATGTACTGTTGGTATATGCCACTGCAGAAATTGTCTAGAATATATAAAGGCACTTCAAATTTATGTTGGAGATGTGAACAACAAAAAGGGACATTTTATCATGTTTGGTAGACTTGTAAAAAAGCTAGAAAATTCTGGATTCAAATATATATACTGATTCAGAGGATTTTAAAGATTAATATACAATTGAAACCAAAGGTTTTTCTTTTGGGATAGGTGGACAAACAGTTGGAAAAAAGTAATGGAACTTGGTTTTTATACATGATAACTATAGTGAGATTGTTGTATGCACAAAGATGGAAAGATTTAGCATTACCCACAATGGAAGAATGGTTGAAGATGATGGAACTTGCTGAGATGGCTAAATTGACTTCGTTGATCAGAGAAAAGATAACATCTATGTTTATTGCTGACTAGAAACCCCTTACAGACTTTTTGAGTGAAACCAAAAAAATGAACTTATGATTTATGGTTTTGATGATTAGACAGAATAGATTATAGAAGAAAGAGAATTATGTTGTAACCATAGAGTAAGTGGTAAATTTATAATTATACTTATAACTGCTTAAAGAAGATCAGAAGCTACTTCTTTGTATCTTTTTTCTTTCTTTTCTATTTTTTTTCTTTTTTCCTTTCTTGCACTTTTAGCTTTCTCTTTGATTTTTTTCTTTTCTTTTTCTCACCTTGTATTAGTTTATATTAGTTTTTATCTTCTTTTTAAAAAATCTTTAAAAAATTATGCAAAAAAGGGGATGAAAGGGTAATCATAAACATTGGGAGAATTTTGAAAAATGGGAATGCTGTAGGTGTATATTGAGTAACTGGAGAAATGTTAAAATAAAAAAATATGATTTGCTTATGGAGTGGCTGTGCAACTTGTTTAATGTATCTATGAAGGGTACATTTATGCTGATTCAAAGAATGCTGCTACTGTTCCCCATGCAAAGGAAGAGGAATCAAGAGTGAATACAAAAACTACAATGGGATTAGTTTGTTTAGTGTCCCTTGAAATATGCTTGCCAGAATTCTGATTGTAAGTGTATGAAATCTGAGGACAAACTTTGAGAAATGCAGTGTAGCTTTATTCTAGTCAGAGAGAATACACATCATTTTTTTTTCTTTTTGAACTGGTCATTGAAAAATATATGAATATAAGAAAGTATGTTTATTGTATGTTTGTTGATTTAGAGAAAGTATATAATAAAGTGAATAGAATTAAGATTTTTGTGAATATATTGAAAGTTAATTGCTTGAATGCAGTAAAATGGTATGTGATGGAAGTAAAGCATATCTAAGAATAAATGTAGTGCTTAGCTGATGGTTCAACATTGAGCAAGACTGGGTTGCTAGAATAAACTAGATTTAACTAGATTTTCCTTTTCTTATTTCATGTCTTTAATTTCTCTGCCCTACTCTTTTGTATACTGTTCCTTTGGTCTTCATAATATTACTTATCCTGAAAAGGAATAATATTTAGTTATGTATAAATATCTTATAGAGAAAATATAGTTAGCAAATGCATAGCTCATATATGAGATTAATAAAACAAATCTGTTAAAGCAAAATACAATACTTTATACTAAACTGTCAAATTATAAAGTTTGTATCAAAAGCACTGAACTTTTCCTTTATTAGTATGAACAACTGATGAAGCAAAAAAACAATTTTTCCATGAGAAAATATTAAGTAAGGAAAAGATCCTAGAGCAAGAAGTTAAATAGGAAATGTCCCAAATTGAAATGTTAGAATAGAATTGTGTTTCCTTTCTCACTGTTCTCATGATGTTCAATATAATGGGATAAGCTGATAATTATAATATCCTTTTAAAGACTGCTTTTTCTCAATTTAGAATATTTTAAAATATGGACAGGGTCACTTGTATAGATCCTTAACTTGAAAACACCAACAACCAAAATGCAATTTTCTATTGTGGGTCTTTAAATGCTAGTTGTAGTAATTCTTGAGAAAAATGTTCTTCATTTGTGGACCTAAAGGAAGCAAATAAAAAATTGATTTGATTGATTATATGCCATCAAGTTATTTTCAGTTCTTAGTGACCACATAGATAGATTTTCTTCATGACAATCTGTCTCTAACTTGGTCTTTCAGGTCTTCCAACTGTGCACTCATCACCACTGTAACTGAGTCCATCCATTTTGCTGCTGGTTGTCCTCTTCTTTTCTTTCCTTCCACCATTCCCAGCATTACAGCCTTTTTTAGGGAATTAGGTCTTCAATTATGTGTTCAAAGTAGGAAAATTTGAGCCTGGTCATTTGTGCCTCGAGTGACAACTCCAGGTTGATTTGTTCGGTGATCCTTTTGTTTTCTTGGCTATCCATATTATTCTCAGAAGTCTTCTCCAACACCAAAATTCAAAAACGTCAATACTCTTCCTATCCTGCTTCTTCAAAGTCCAACTTCCACTTCCAAAAAGTGTCACAGGGAATACCATGGCTTGCACAATTCTGATCTTTATAGGTATAGAGACATCATGGCATTTTAATATCTAAATAAAAAATTAGAATTCATGAAAACTTAGTTAACATTTTTTTATTAAGCAAGTTGGACTCATCTAGTTTTATGTCTAGATAAGCAAGATGTCACATTCTGTCTCTTACATAAATGCAATTATTATTAAATTCAAGAGAATTTTTCACATATACTGAAAATTATTTGTACATAAGAAATAAAACAAGCAGTTCTTGGCCTTCACCAACATACATTCACTGTGTGTGACCTGATTTAGGAAAGATTGACTGAATATTGATAAGATTAAACTTATCTAAAGTCTCTTTTATGGTTATCCTTCTCTTTTGGGGAAAAATCAGCATTAATAGCCTATTAAACCATATTTAGACTGAGTTAACAAAAAGGTATCATCTGCATGTGAATCTATATAACAGTATTAAAACTTTCTCAGATACTAGACAGCTCAGAAAGATAAATAGCATAAGAACCCAGATCTGCTTAATCCTTTTATTACTTGTGATACTGCTACTGTAATATGCAGGACAAAGAGCTCATTAAATATAAATATTCAGAATCCTAGTTCCAGTCCTTAAGTTTTGAGTACAAATGTAAAGTATAAAGTTTCCCACAAGCAACAGACTGTCTGGATGTTAACTGGAAAAATCTGATTTCTCTCCATTTTTATATATAGACATACCGTTAATTTTGTTTATCATTACATTTGCATGTTGGTAACGTTAAATGATTACATTAAAATTTCCATACAGCTCTATAGAATAGGTAAAACAATTGCTCAATTTATTCCCATTGCCGTTTTTAATATTCTTCCTCCAACATTAGTATCAAATGTTTCCAGTAACAATTAAACTGAAATATTAATATTTATTGGAGAGGCATAAGCTTGCTGATGTATTTTTCTATAGTTTCAACATTCTAGAAACAGTTTATGTGCTAATTCAAAGATTAAGCAATAATCCACAGCACTTAAACCATTTGTAGACATGAAGGTGAATTCACCCAGTTATACCAGTCCAAATCATTAATTAGCCATGCCTCATTGCAAAGGCAGCTAGACAAATAACAACAAAGATACTCTGAGTATTTGAAAATAAATGAAAAAATATCCTCCACATGTAGTTACCTTAGTATTAAATTAATCTCTTATAAGTATTTAATGAGAGGTTGCAATATAAATTTTTTGAAAAAAATCTAGTTAGAACAAAATAGATTTCTCTTCATTTTTATTATGCATTTACCGTATTTTTCCGACTATAAGATGATACTTTTTCCTAAAATCCTTACGCTAAAAATTGAAGGGTGTCTTATTCAAGGAAGTAAGCCGAGGAGAGAACTGCCCATACTTTGTCTCTGCAGAGAGGCTTCCTCCTATTTCTAGCCTCCAATCACGAGTGAAATAGCTTGACTCTGCAAACAGGCTTCCTCCAATCACGAGCCTTATGTAACTGACGTCAGCTGATGCTGAACAAACCAATTAGAGGAAGTCTGTTTGCAGAGACAAGCTATCGGCAGTTTCACTCATGATTGAATGTAATCAGTTATGCAAAAGAGCATAGAAATAGAGCTGCAGAATGACGGTTTGGACCTCCTCCCCCCGACTGTATCAGGTAAATGTTACCTAATTACTAAATAAAAATGTATTCTGCACTATCTTTAAAATATTGATTTCTTAATTTTGGGTTGGAAAAGTGGGGGTCGTCTTATACATGGGAGCGTCTTATTGACGGAAAAATACGGTAATTCAAAATGCAAAAATCTTTTGTTATACTGTTCTAAAGAATATAAATAATGGTCATTAGAGTGAAAAGAAAGAATGTTAACAAAGAGATAACATCCTTAATTGATCAAAAATTGTAGAGTGCCAAAAGATGACCTTGGAGAAACTACGTAGCAACAGTTACAAAAACATGCTCTAAACGTGGGAAATAAGAAAAAGCATAAAAAGTAAACTCAAACTGGCTCTGCCCTAACTCCCTGAGGTATAAGAGGGAGGGAAATGAAAACACAGGATTTCAAGATTCTGTTACTATAGTCTATCAATAAATAAAGAGTTCCAGTCAAACATGGGGAGTCTGTTTCCTGACCTGGACTACCTCAAAGGACTGACAGAAATGTATATATACCATGACATTAGCATAGTTGTTCTTACTAGGCAAACCTTTGAATGTTCTAATGACTCCTGTATAATGCTGGCAAGAGTTCCACAATGTTATAGTGAAGTGAAGGAAAAGAGTAATTTACAAATATCCCTATCACAAAGCTGCTTTTTTTTGGGGGGGGGGGGGAGGTTATGTTCTCAAGATCCAACCAGACTCCAGCACGCAGAACTTTCTTGAGAACTTTCCCCCTTTTCATTTGTAACAGTACAAAGTGGAAAGCATTGCTTTCTCATTTAGCTGTGCAAGGCTAATTCAAGCAGCATTTTAGCTCAAGTGGATGCAAAACCATCTTCCCCTCTCAACTCCCTCTTAAAACTTCAGCTATGAAAGAGTTTCATATGCAATAATAATTTAAAAAAATCATTCCCATTAATGATTTCCTTGCTTGCCATGTAATGTTTCTTTTAATGAGGCAATGCGCAACTTAGGCCTCAGCTATCCCTAAATCCCTGCCTCCCTTTATTTACACTTAACTAGCAATCACTCAGACTGGAAGAATGCTAGTCTCCTTTCTTCTGTTCTTCATCTGGTCAGATAGGCATGATCTGCTGACATGTGCACCTCTCCTATCTTTGATGATTCTCCTATCATTGGAACTCTTCAGTGCTCTTGATTCATCCTGGAAGAAGTTAATCTTCAACAATCAAAAGAATCTAAATCCATCTTGGTTTGCTAGCCATCATCTATTCTCAAAAACTCCAGTTATTCCTTTTCTGCCAACTGATTGGCCAGTTTTTCACTTCCTTTCTTACAGATTGTGAGAAAAATTGTGTGTACATGGAAACCGTATCTATTCCATTTTCATTCATTCTCAGCCCTCAACTTATCACCTTCAGGCAAAGCTTTTCTGCGACTTGGTAGGATAGGAGACAATGCTTAGCTGCACCTCCTGTCACAAACACTTTTTTTTTTTAATTCCTACCTACTATAAAGAAGGCAAGAATGACAAATTAATTTTGACCAGCCCAGTAGCTGTTATATATTTTCTTCTGAATCATGGGTAGTGCCCGTTACTATGCACCATGTTATTCCCAACTTTCACCAGGTACTTTTTGGCCTGTCCAGAGTTAAAGTTGCAATGTGATAAACTGTCTCTGCATCCAAAGGGGAATATGATTCAGCTATGGCTCCAGGTATGTGGTTCTAGGGTCAATAAAGTGGCTGCTTTACCCTATTGACAAAATTCACATTGAATAGATTAATCTGTTCATTTCTTTTAGAAATAGGTGTTCATATTTTAAATGTTGGCTTTTCTTTTTTTTAAAAAAATGCTGTTTCTAAAATATTTTTTTTTCTGTATAATATTTAAATTTCCAACTCCTTTTTTTAATCTCTTTGCAGAAGTAGAGAAGTACAGCTGTAACCTTCCTCTCTAGCTGGAGATTAGCAGAAATGTTCAGTGGAATTCTTGTGGAGGCATAACTGTAGTGGTTGAAAAACTATCATGCTTTTTTTCTGTTCTCAGCAAGAGTAATTGAATGTTGAATATCTGACTAAATTCTGGACTATGACAGTGTGTTAACACTCTTGACTGTCTCCTAACAGCAAGGCAATTATTTGCTGAGTGGGATTTTTATAAATCCCTTGGCAGTAGTATGTCCTGATAATTATGATGAAGTGCACTGGTCAGTGTTGATTCAGCATTTCCATTTCTAGGAAATATTTCATTTGAACCTCTCCATTCTTTTGCTTTTATGTTCCCCTCCCCAAATCTGTTTTTCTATTTTCTCATATTGTGAATGTATACAAAGTAAAACAGATTACATGGGTCTCATGTATGCACATTTTTTTCAATCATTGTCATAAAGGCTTTGGTAGCTTTTTAGTTTCAGTTCTTCAATATAATCAATATTGTGCAGTTTTTTTTAAAAAAAGTTAAACACAGCATACCTTTACAATGAAAAAGAAGGTCCTGTAAATATTGAATTTGGAGAAATAGGAGGGTGCAGAATAGGAAAGAGAATGAGACAAATATTAATGTTGACCTATTTGTTTAACTTGTACAATGAATATAAGCATAGTAAAATTGTAAGAGTAACAACTGGACTCAGAATTGGAGGTCAAACATTAAGAATTGGAAATATGCAGATCATAATATGTTAACTGAAAGTAAAGAAGTCCTAGAAGACTATAGATTTTCACTTACTTGGTCTTAGAAGACTCAGAAAGAGCTCATTAGGAAAGCAAAAATGGATAGTGAAAAATGTGGGTTAATGTTTATTAAGAAAACTAAGGAATATTAACCAGCCTGCTTAGGGAATTTACATTTGACAATGAAGAAGTGAAGGTGGTAGACAGTTTTGTTTTCTAAGGCTCAATAATAGATAAAGATAGCATGCTAGAGAAGTAAAGAGGAGATTAATCCAAGGGAGAAAGGCAGTGACAAATTTAGATAAGGGTGAAGGATATTTCTATGACAACACGGATCAGAATAGTTAAAGCAATGGTTTTCTCAGTGGTAGTGTAGGGCTATGAACCTGGATACTGGGAAAAAGTGAGAGAAAGAAGATTTGAATTTGAATTAAGGATTTTGAAAAGTTAATAATAGAACCATGGATTGAAAGAAAAGAAAAAAGACTGCTCCTTTGAAGCAATGATTAACAAGCAGAAACTCACATATTTTGGGCATGAGATATAAATGGAGGATCACTGGAATATACCTGAAAAAGTTGTGGGTTGCTGAGATGGAAGGTTTTTGTCCATACAGTCATCAGGAGTTGGGTCCAATTTGATGGCATTGAACTTTGTCACAGGTCTAGGGTGCAGTGATTGTTACTGACATATAGGCAGGAGTTATTTACAGGATCTATACTGCTTGGTGCTGGTTCAAGTCCTAATTGACTTGAATCCAGAGGAACCTCTTCTAACATATTAAACTTTTGTTGTGCTATTGTCTTCAGAACAGCAATGTTTCAAATTTCTTTACAGAAGATGCCTGCCAAAAGCGTAGACCCATTACACTGAGGGTATTAGCTAGTAAAATATTTATGAGAGTGTTTCATTTATAACAGAAATTTTAAGTTTTTGAAAAGCCCAACTATTGTTTGTATACAAAGTAAACATTTCTGATAAGCTTTTACATATTGCTTTTTAAAATATTCAATATTGCTTTTTTTTTAAGTTCCCAGAAAAAAAATCCTTCCATCCATATGTATACCTTAGCAGTCACTAGAAGTCAAACCTGTCCTAGTGACACCTAAAAACATCTACAGAAGATACAAAGTTATGAGGCACTTTATATCTTTTCAAACTCAAGCAAATTATTTGCAGCAAAATCTATAAACTGCAGGCTTGTGATAAGCATTTCTGCTACCCAACAAAATTAGGTATACTGTGGATTTCCACATCCTTTCGTTTGTATGTTTGTTTGTAAACGTTATTGTCATTGTACCTCGTACAACGAAATTAAATGCCATCCCCAGTGCACCTTATAAATATAAAAACCATAGAATAAAAAACGCACATCCTTCACATTCTATTCACCATTGCACAACCCCTGATGTTACATTAATATTGCACTATACAGTAGAGTTCAGTATAGTTGCAGCTCTGAGATAAGCTCTAAGTTCCTTTTACCTCTTCAGCAATCATAGCCTGACCTTTAGTAAATGATACTCCTTCTTGCTAAAAGGAGATGGTAATGCACTAGTAAGGTGGGGCTTGTTATTGGTCAAAAGAAATGTTTTGTTGCTGGCTATTCTATGTGGGCTTGATAAAACAAGTTTCTGGCTGTTACTCAACCTGCATTAGAGTTGTAGCTGCTGTTAGTACTAAAAGGATTAGAAGGGAACCTTGCATGTACTGTGGCTGCAAGATTCTACCAGTTAAAATAAAGGATAGGGATATGTTGATCTATTGATCAATTCCACAATCAGTATAGCCAAGAAATGGGTTCACCCACACTATCAGGGCCCCAGGTTTGACGACAAAAGCCAAATTTTTAATGCCTTGTGAAAGGCCAGTAGAGTCGGCGCAGGTCTGATCTTGGGGAGATGATATTCCAAAGTGTGGGTGCCATGTCCTGCCAGATGGCACTTTCTCACAGACAGGACCCAGAGCATGCCTCTTTGGCCAGATCTAACAGGATGGATAGACACCACTGGGGAGAGACAGTCCCATAAGTAACACAGCTCCAAGCCATGTAGGACTTTAGAGGTGATCACCAGCATCTTGAATTGTACCCAGAAGCATGCCAGTAACCAATGTAGCTCATGAACAGATGCGATTCTCCCCCATCTCATTTCATTTCATGTATAGCCTTCACCAAGTCTTTAGCTAGCTACACAGTATAATTTTTCCACTATTTTTTTTACCTTGATTACTCTTTACATGTTACTCAGCAGCGTTCCTTACTCTTTAGTCCTCCAGCTAGAGGACATCACTCTTTCTTCATGTTCATCCTTTCTATCTTTACTACTCCTAGAATTGTTTTAGATGTAGAATCCTTCTGAAATGAATTATATGAGCTCCTTTTTAAAAATTTGTTACACGCTAAAATAGAGGGCCCCAGGTTTTAAATCACAGTTAAGGTTAAAGGAATGAATTTGAGTTCCCCTTATTAAAAGTACTTTACTATTGTTTATCATTCTGAACCCACTGGATTCTTTGTCTTAAGATTTTATCTTCCCCTGCTGCAGTTGCTGTTTTACTGTTTCACTGCCTTGTCAATTAATGTTTTTAATCCTTTCGTAAGCTGCCTTGAGTTGCTAGTTAAGACTCAAAACAAGGACAAAGAAAAATCAGAACATTTCAGCCTTCCAGCACACTTACCAATCTCAAAGTAGCCATTGTGGAAAACAAGAAACCTTTCCAGCACAGTTGAGAGAGAGACTGCTAAACATCAAAAGCTTTAAGGCTGTCTTTGAAAGTCTCAACAAAAACAATGGATTTTTAACACATTATTGTTGTTAATTGATAAGGTACTTGTAACCTGCCTCATATGTAAACTGCATAACTGCCCTGTCTTCCCCTCCTCCTCCCTTCATCTCAATTTAAATCCTACTTCAATTTAACCACTCCTTTGCATCTGATGAAGTGAGCTGTAGTTCATGGAAGCTTATGTATACTTTGTAACATTAGATCAAGCACCTAACAGTGCTGTAACACTTTTCCACTTCATTCATTACTTCATTCTTTTTATTTTTATTTAAAAAATGCATTGAAATTTACTCATTGGGTAGCTGGTTGCTTGGGGGGATGTAATTCACACAAACCATCTGCACCATACAAGTAATCAGCATGAGTTCTGCTACATTGTGGAATGTTGTGAAGAAATATAGAAAGTATTACTATGAAATGCAAAGCTCCTTAAGTAAAACAAAGCAGTTTTATTTGTTCCCAGGATTATGGGGTTGCCTTTTGCAGCTGCAGTGTGATCACATGAAAAGACACATTTGGTTTAAAGAATTGCAGACAGGTGCTGTGTGCACCTTTCTGGGCATTCTGAAACATGTTGCATTGGAATCTGAAGCACTGTTCAGTCCTAATAGGAAGTCAATTTGACCTTTTCCTCAAATGTTGTTTGTAGACCCTGTGTAATGAGAGTAGAAGAACACTGGATTGATGTACAGTTCTTCATCCATTGGAGGCCATTTTCTGTCCTATTTACCTGAGAAACTTGGCCTCCATATAAAAAAGAGTATTGTGAAACAACAACTGTCTTCTGGGATAACTTCTGTTGCCACATCGGCCCCGACACTCCCCGTGGTTTACGGAGGAGTTGAGGGTGCTGAAGAGGGCCAAGAGATGTTTAGAGCACCGCTGGAGGAAGACACGGACCGAATTTGACCGAACACATGTTAGAACCACTATTAAGGCCTACATTGTGGCGATAAGAGCGGCAAAGCGCCAATACTTCTCCGCCCTTATCACGTCCACAGAGTGCCACCCGGCACCCCTGTTTGGGATCACTAGATCTCTCCTCGGTAAGGGGGATCTGGAGATTCATTTGCAGGGCCGCGTGGAGGAATTCTCAGAGCACCTGCAGGATAAAATTGCTCAGATTCATTCCAAGTTGGACTCCGAGCGTAGTGCAGGGTCTGGGGAGATACCAGGGGATCATTCTTGCCCAGTTATATGGGAATGGTTTGATCCTGTTGTTCCTGAAGAAGTGGACAGGATCCTCCAGACTGTGAGGGCCACCACTTGTCATCTGGACCCATGCCCCTCCTGACTGGTGAAAGCAGCTCAGGAGGTAACATGTGGTTGGATCCAGGTGATAGTTAATACATCCTTGCAGGAGGGAGTGTTTCCAGAGCCCTTTAAAGAGGCGTTGGTGCACCCCCTCCTCAAGAAGCCCTCCCTGGATCCTACCATACTGGACAATTTCCATCCAGTCTCCCATCGCCCCTTTTTGGGGAAGGTGGCTGAGAAAGTGGTGGCATCACAGCTCCAAAGGGTTCTGGAGGAAACGGATTATCTGGACCCTTATCAGTCAGGTTTCAGGCCTGGTTATGGAATGGAAATGGCATTGGTCGCATTTATGGATGATCTCTGGTAGGAGCAGGACGGTGGAAGTGTGACCATCTTTGCTCTCCTTGATCTCTCAGCAGCTTTCGATGTCATCAACCATGGTATCCTATTGGGATGGCTCAGGGACTTGGGGGTGGGCGGCACAGTTTTGTGCTGGTTCACCTCCTTTCTTTGGGGCCAGTCCCAGTCGGTGGTGATAGGGAGCGAGAGGTTCCATCCTCGGCCCCTCCTCTGTGGGGTGCCACAGGGTTCAGTTTTCTCTCCGCTCCTTTTTAACATCTACATCAAACCGCTGGGTGAGATCATCCGTCATCATGGATTGAGGTATCATCAGTATGCTGATGATACTCAATTATATATCTCCATCCCTGGTGAGGTAAGTGATGCCATGACTGCCCTCTCACGGTGCCTGGAGGCTGTGAGGGTCTGGATGGGGAACAACAGGCTCCAGCTGAACCCTGGTAAGACGGAGTGGCTGTGGGTTCATGGCTCCTCTGTATCTGGGATGTTGTCATCATTGGTGCTGGATGAGGTAGCACTGCCCCAGACACACCCAGTGCATAATTTGGGGTCCTCCTAGACTCACAGCTCCTGCTCGAAGAGCAGGTGGCAGCCGTGGCCAGGAGGGCTTTTGCACAGCTCCGGGTTGTGCGCCAGTTATGCCCTTTCCTGGATCGGGATGCCCTTTGAACGGTCACTCATGCCCTTATTATCTCCCAGATAGACTACTGCAATGCGCTCTACATGGGGCTACCCTTGAAGGGTATCCGGAAGCTTCAACTGGTCCAGAATGCAGCTGCGCGTGCTATTTTTGGGGTCCGAAGAAGGACCCATATAATACCATTGCTCCGTGAGCTGCATTGGGTACCGGTTTGCTTCCAGGTCCAATTCAAGGTGTTGGTTATCACCTTTAAAGCACTACATTGCATGGGGCCAGGCTACCTGAGGGACTCCCCCACGATTTCAACCCATCCCACCCAATCACACAGAGGGGGCATGCTCCGGACCCCCTCGGCAAAAGAACTCCAACTAGCGGGGTCCAGAAGGCGGGCCTTCTCTGCTGTAGCCCCTGCCCTTTGGAACATCTTGCCCCCAGAGGTGAGTCAGGCCCCCTCACTCCCAGCCTTTCAGAGGGACTTGAAGACCTGGCTTTGCCATCTGGCCTGGGGTGGGGAGGGAGGTCATCAGGTATGGGGTTGGCTAGCCCCCTAGAGGCCTGGTGTTGCTTCCATCAGCCTCCTGGAGTTTTCCTCTTCCTTTTATTTTGTGTAAATGCTTTTTTTAATAAATTTTAACTATATATTTATTGTTTTAATCTGTTGTAAGCCGCCTAGAGTCCCCCATTGGGGGGAGATGGGTGGGGATAAGTTTGATAAATAAATAACTAGAATAACAAAGATAACTTTCCTCTTCCAACTCCTGAAGCAATGCTGTGCTGTTATAATGAATGTTAGGTAGGCACAAGGTACGGACCACAGAGTCCAAGAGCCCCTGCCCTCTCCCAGTGGCTCAATTTCCCATAGTAAATTGAATCATAAACTACCCAACCATGTATTAGCCTTGCATATTGTATGAACCATCTCATTTGAGCATTCTAACCAAGGCTATTCATGGATCATAAAGTCCAAAAAGGTGGCTGTTTCAGGTTGGATAACATAGTGAGCCTCAAACACAAGATAAGAAAGAAAAATAATGGCATGTGCATGCTTGCTAACAGAACTTTTTAAACAGTTTACTATATGAACAAAGCCCCTGTTATATCAAATTATCCTACTGTTCTCCCCTTGTCTTGGCAACTTAAATAAAGTAGGGTTCCTAGCAGTGTGCTGGCATCTCTTCTCTTGAGTGGGCCTGTTACATGTTAATTTTTCTTCAAGATGTTCTACCAATAGGTGATGGAATATTAAGTCTTGCAAACATGTTTTCTTAGACATCCATATGTAAGTCTCCACACTCATTTAGACATTAGTGAAACTTGACTAACCACTTTGATCCCAAACTCTGGAACTCTATGACATGTTTTGGAAAGCAGATTCACTTAATTCCAGAGTACTATATATGGGTCACCCAGAACTGTGTCTTCGAAAAATTGTATTTATTCTAATTTATAGTGCACAAAACCTTGTGTAAGGTGGGAAAAGGTTCCCCAAAGGCTACTTCAGTTTCTACAAACTTTGTTAAGAATTCATTTGCAGTTCCTAGGATTATTTTTAACTCTTCCCAAAGAAGAGGAGGGGGGGATTTTTCAACCCAGTATGTGTGTGTGATCTACTCCTAGCAAATGTTGATTACCATATACTGTATATAAGTAAAACTGATCCTAAGGACTATAATGATTGGTCTATGTGTGAGGAGAAATACCTATCTGAGTCACTTTGGTCTTGCAGTTAGGATTTGGTACGACCAAAAAAGAGAGAGAGAATAACTTTCAGAAGATATTCTTCCCAAAACAAAACAAAAAATAAAAACTCCCCACTTTGCAAGGCATTTATCTGCAACTCTGGGGGTGAAAAAGTCAGGGTATCCCATAGAGAGTGAAGTGGTGTTTTGTACATGTCTTCAAGCTGAGATGCTATTATAGCTGTTGTGATCCCTTTAAATCTCCCTTTCCTCTAATAGGAGCAGAGAAGCTAGGCTTTATGACCTGTGAGGCTTAGGGAGGTAGGAGCAGGCTCTTGTCAGACAAACTAAAATGGAAATAAAAATACCAGTAAGAGCAGATTAGTCTGTAGAGTAGTTTCATTTTCCTAGCTGTTTTCGCTTCCCACCCTTGTTTTCTGGTAGGCAACTTACTTGACCCAAAGAAACAAACCAAGGATAAGCTTTTGGATTCACACATAATCGTTTATGGTTAAAACCAAGTAAATGAGCAGCAGACCATTACATCATTCCATTAAAAAAAAAATGGTCTGGAAAATAAGCCACAAGATACTCAAACAACAGTTTGACAAGCCACAACATGGTTAAGCTTTATAAGTTAATGTCCCATTGTCCCAAACTGGTTAGATTAAGTCTGTATAAAAATGACTTTTAAATGCTTAATTCTTTCCTCATATAATGCAAATATGACCTGTTCAGTCTGATTTGGTTACTTTTTTATTCTGCAGGCATTTAATTAATTCCTATGTTTTGAGGAAGAAAGGTATATTCTGAATTGTATTATTTTCTATGGATACTTTCTAAAATGTATTTTCAGGTTGGTAATAAAAACCTGTTAGAACTTGCAGTAGCTGAAGTTTTTAAGTGAAAAGACAGATTTTTGTCCCTGAATCAATTGATTGCAAACTCAAAGAAAACTCCAGGCTCTGCCCAATTAGCAGAACATTGGAGAATTGATAACTCTGCTTCTAGTATACTTCCCTATAAGTTGGGCAGCCATCAGTCAAAAAGCATATTCTTTCCTAATATTCTATTTTTAAACAATGTCTAAAAATCCTTGGGTATCAGTGCAAATATCATAACTCTTTATTATCATCAAAGGGAAATTAGGAACATGGGTCCTTACAAATTATCTACTCGGTCTTGGGGAAAAAAATGCAAGACTGAAAATATTGGACATGATATCCATTTAACTTGATTCCTTCCAGAAAATCCTTTTTTATTTGCATGCCATTCTCATTACCAAGATTAAAATTATACGAAGAAAGCAAAATGAAACATTAAAATGATTCAAAATATTAATGTAATGCTAAGGATGGCTGAGTAACAAATGATACATTTGCTCATATGCTCGGGATCTGGTAAAATTAATAATGCTTATGGGTCATGCATGGGTGAAGAGAGAATTCTAGGGCAGAAAAGTAGAAATAGTTTGTGTAGCTTCGTTTTTCTTTTTCTAGTGAGTCAGAATCGTAGGGTTTTGTTTTTTTTTTAAGGTGAGGAGGGAATACCAACAGAGCTTTCACACCTCATTTGCCATATTCACCACTGTGCACTATTCAGCAGAAGACTGTGCTGCAAGGAGGTCAGTGAGAAGCTATTAGCAGAACCTTCCCCAGAGGTTTCTTTGGTCTTATTGAGTTGGAAGTTAGCATGACAGTACTGCAAATAACTCAGTTGTAGGTTTTTTAACCGTTAGCACAGATTTCCCTATAGTGTTTGTCACTTCAGAAAATTATTCCTGAAAATGATGTCCCAGAAAGCTAGCTTTGACAGAGGCCCTTGTGAGAGATGCTTGTGAAGACATGGATACAGAAAAAATGTGTCATGTTCTCCATAGAATACTTGGGATTGTATTGTGGGGGGAGGGTGGTAGAAAATCTATAATTTTTTTTAGAAAGAATAGGAATAGGAAACAAAATGGCCATGTAGGTAAAGTGATCCATTTAGAGCCAGTCCTCATTCCCAGTTAATTCTCATACAGGCTGATTTCACATGTTAATATAGAGAATGTTGGCTTGTTGGGTAAACCATAGTTTTCTGGCTTTGCACTTAGCCCAAGCCAAACATATCACACTGTGGCTTACCCAAGATGTGAACTAACCCATACAAAGATGGAATGTGAACAGTGGGTAAGTAAACTAAAGAAAGCAAAAGAGAGACTCCTCAATGTTATTGTGAACAATTTCACAAAAACATAAATTCAGTTTTGGTAATGATAAAAAGGACAAATTATTCAATATGGATTATTATGAAAAGGATAGCCAAGTCATAATAGCTGTATATAAATTAATTTATGGTCACTTTTGAAATGCAATGCAGAATTCTATTTTTGTCACCTGAAAAGTGGGTAAGCCAGGAAATGGCAGACACAATTATTAGGAGTATAGACTCTTTGAAGGCAGGTATAAGAATGCTTGTGTTCTGTATTTGAAATTACATGTGTAAGAGAGGTGTTATGTGTAAGATGCTTTGGATTGTATTTATTATTCAAGATGCATTGCTGGTCTTCAGCAAAGATCCAAAGTAGAGCATGCAGTATTTAAGTTAATGAAATCATACTATCAATTTTAACCAAAATGACAGTCTGTGAGATCTAATTTAGACCTTTCCCATCCCCTGAAATAGGTAAAAAACATTATGACAAGTCTTGCTGACTTCTGCAATCCCAAGTTTAATAGCAGACACATACAGGATAAATACCCAAAGCCTTTATAACAAGTTTTTTTATATAGAATCACATCAATAAACTGGAAGTCTATCAGGCATTCCTATGTGCCAGAAATCATCAATGGAAACAAACTTCTCTGAATAAATGGTTTATCCTACACTACCATTGTCCTTGAGTCACAGAAGAGATCTAACAGTCCTAACACTGGTGTTGTGTGCAGAAGTTCTCGGCTGTTGTCTCTAGTTAAAATTATTGGTAGCTTAACCACATTTACCAGTGCCCTCCTTAGTTTCTGTAAGAAGGAGTGATAACAGCAGTTTGCATGACATATAATCTTTATGCTATCACACAACAGGTATGGAGCTGGAGTCCAATTTAGTCCCTGCCCCAGCCTCTCCTCCTCACCCTATGATAAAGAACGGATGCAGAAGTAGTGGGTGATGGGAAAAAATCTCAATATTAGAACATGGAACCATCAGAATTGATAATACTGGGCTAGATGGACAAATGCCTTGCCTTCCTTTAAGAAACCTTCCTATACTCATATATGCTCCAACTATGTGTTGAAATATACATTATGTAAGGTAACAATAGCATGCAGTTTTTACCTTTCTGGTCCACAGTATGCTTTAAATGTTATGTCTGGAAGTCTAATGGAAATGGTTTCCTGCAGAAAGAATTTTGAAAACTATGAAAAATTTCAATTCAAGAAATAAATTGTAATCAATGTGAAAAGAAAATTATATGTATTATACTTTGTCCTTTTCTGATTCAAGAGTAAACACTTAATTTTTTAAAATGTTATTACTTATATTGATTTGACCGATATAATTTGAAACAACATAAACAAAATAGCATTGTGTCTTCAGATTGCAGGCATATATAACTCACCCTGTCGAAAGTCACCTGATCCGTGGGAAATGCAGTTAAAGAAAGCTAAACCTTTGAGGCACAAAAAGAAGAAAATCGAGAATGCTATGGATCTTCCATGGCACACTTATGCAGATTCCTTTGGTTTTCAAGTGATGCCACCTCTTCCTCCAATTGGAAGACAAAAACCACAGGTAATATGTATGTATGTATGTATGTATGTATGTATGTATGTATGTATGTATTTAAACAATTTATATGGCCACCAAACGCAGGGTGACTCCTGGCGGCTTACAAGAATAAAAATCCCAATACAAAACTCACTCCACCCCCCCACCCCCCTGGTATTGTTTGAACAATACATTCAAACAAATCACTTGATGGGCTCTGTATCAACCTGGGATCCCCAGGCCAGCTGGCACAACCATGTCTTCAGGGCCTTGTGGAAGAGCATCAAGGTGGGGGCCAGTCTTATCTCTGCAGGGATGATGTTCCACAGGGAGGGAGCCACCATGGAGAAGATCCTTCTTGGTCCCGCTAGATGGACTTCCTTAATAGAGGGAACCCTGTTAAGGAAGGGTCACTCAATAGGTGAGTTATATATGCCTGCAATCTAAAGACCCAATACTATTTTGTTTATGTTGTTTCAAATTATATCAGTCAAATCAATATAAGTGATCAAATCAATATAATATCCTGCCTCCCTGATCTGGTGGGTCGGGCAGATGAAACTGGAAAAAGACAGTCCTTCAAATAAGTCATATGCTTCATGACTTTTAGGCATTCATTGCTATTAGTAGCTGCTTTCTTTCTAAAGTTGTTATATGGTGATCCTTCCAGAAAACAACAAGTTACTTCCTGATTATGCAGTATTGAACTTCCTTATCCCTTTTTCTTCAGTCCCAACTTCCATTTGTACCAATTCTTACATCTGTAAGGCTGATACTTGTGAGTAAGCAAGTCTTCCTGCATCTTGATTTTCTTGGGTCCTTTCTTCTTTCAGTAGCTAACCATCCAGAGTTGTATTTTTCTAAGGCAGTAATGGTTAGAATATCAAGAAAGACCACTCTGCTATATTTCCATATTTAGTCTTGCTCAGTTAGGAGCTAATTAGGATCCAATAATTCTCAATAGAGTACCCACTACTTTTTAAGAATCAGTGTTCTTTAAAAATATATCTAAAAATGTTTAGAAAATCAGCAAGCTGAGTCCTGGATGGGACTCATTGTGGAGGTTCCCAATCCCTTGCATCTCTTGCTGTTTTTCCCCCGATGCTTTTTCAATGATTACCCCTGTAGTTCTTTAGTTTAGTTTAGTTTAGTTTTGTTTCTTCCCCCACTATGGTTTCTAAGGGGGGGGGGGGTAAAATGGTACCATGGGGACATGGAAGCAATTACATGAGTGGAATATTTGTAAAGCCCAACACCTTGTAATTTGTTCCTATTTCTTCCTATTTATTTCCCATTTTTCTTTTCTCCCCCATTGCTTTGAACTGATGACCTTGTTACTAAAATAGCATGTAGCCCTTTTATAATAGTGCTCAAGGCAAGGGGCATAGCAGGAATATCAAAATGTAGGAAACAATTCCACCCGATGAGACTACGATGCACATGGGTTCTGCATTCATGTGGAGTATGTCTCACATTTTGAAATCAGTTCAGTAATTAGGAGAAAAAAAGATTTATATTGTTAGAATGCTTTACATGGTCTTCCACTAGCCTCATTTGCAGCCTCAGGCAAAATAAAAAGTGATAAAATTATCTACATTACTGAAAACGTAATCTTCTTTTCACTCAACTTAATTATAGTAAATTTTCCACAGATAAGAAAATTGAAGAGATTTAAAAAATCAACAGGCAACATACATTTGGAAGATATATCTTTGTTAGGTCTACATTATATAGGAATCATATGAGTATTTTAAAAGCTAAAAAGAAGATGCCAGTATTTATAATAGGACTATGAAATCTCAAGTTGCTAAAAACTTGTTATAGTGTTCAGTGGTCAATTAAAACCAATTAAGCTATTCCTTAGGGTGGATAGAGTATCCTGATTATGATCGGCTATTGTAAAACCGCAAATTGTTATACAATGTGTTGATCTGATATTTCTCTTGTTTTAGTCTATTTTGTAATCTTTTCTCCCGCTTAGTCTAGACACAAAAAAAACTTAAAGCCTTTTAGAACAAAGCAGACGAGTTTTGTTTATTTTCTGGTGTCTTGAAGGGGGAATTTGCTTTATAATACTTTAATCCTTTCAGTGCCCTGGGATGTACACCGTGGAGCAAATTTTCAAAGTGCTGTGTGTAGATTTAACTGTGTGACTCTTATTGATGTTAATGGGAGTCACACGGCTAAATCCACGGACAACACAATTTAGAGGTATATTCTGGGAAAGGACATTGGTCTGAGCTGATGAAACAGCTGGGAAAGAAAATCCAGGAGAATCCACTGTTCTGAAAATGGCTGGGTGATGTTAAAATGAGGGATTTATAATTACTAACCATGCTTGTGGCTTAGTTCTTTCTGACAGCAGTATTTGACATTAACTGTACTTTCCATATTAGCCACCGTGTGATATGATAGCAAAAAAAGTGCTCAAGGAGAGTGTTGAAGTGTGAGTTGCATTTCTTTCAAATTTTAAGGGTATAAATGTTAGCTCTTCTTTGGATCTCACTTAAGGAAAGTGGCATTTAGTTTTATATAGGTACTATATGTATCAATATTTATACTGCTAATATGTATGTTCTATCAGAACTATGATTTTTAATTCAGAAATAAATACAGACTGTTGTCATATTCATGGTGCTTAAAAGTTTGTGAATACTTCTGAATTTTCAATATTTCTGCATAAATACAACCTAAACATGATCTGTTCTCCACATGTCCTAAAACTAGATAAAGAGAACCCAATAAAAAAGAGTTAAAAACATTATACTTGTTCATTCATTTATTAAGAAAAGTGATCCAAAGCTACATATTTGTGTCTAATGCACTGCTGACACTTGCTAGTCAGATATCTTTGGAGGAGATGAGGTATATCAGTGCCATTCATCCTCTATTCTATGTTTATCAGGTGTGTATATGTGTATTTATCTATACACTGGCAGCTGAGTGAGCAGATTTCAGAGCTAGAATCTCAATTTTGATAATGCTCTTATTTTGTAAGCTCTGGCTGAAAAGCATCCATCCAAGCTAGGTTCTGCATTATACACTGTATTTATCGATTTCAGGTATGCATTTAATCTTCTTCTTTCCAGAACAAAGCTGTGGGGCAAACTCAGAAACACTGCAATAGATAGGTGGCTACTCCTGCTAGTATAGAAATTCCATGACAACTCTAGAATAAAGATTTGCTGTTTTATGCAAAGTCACTAGGCCACTATACTAAAGAAATCTGATCTCAAACAGGGATAAGACAGGGATGCATCTTGAGTCCCCTGCTGCTCAATTTGTACATCAGCTCCCTTGTGACTAACATGAGTAATTCAGAGCACCATACTCAGAAGTAAACCAATAAGCACATTGAAATCTTACTGTGTGGAGATGATGCAGTGCTACTGTTGCAAATATCAGTTGAATTAAAATGAGTTCTGAATGCCTTAGCCACTTACTGTTTTGAGGAAGTATTTAAGCTCAATTATACTAAAACCAGGATCCTAATTTTTGCCACGTGACTTAGGCTGCATTCCTGGAAGTGAAATGATAAGACAAATTTAAATCTTTAAATACTTGGACATAGTTTTTCATAACTTTATCAAATACAAGGCATATCGAAATTACATAGTTCAAAATGTACAAAAATCAGTGGCCAGCAATATAATCCTTTTACTTTGCTAGAGGGGCACAGCATAACCCAGCAGCACTAAAATTATATTTGGCTAAGGCACACAACTCTTGTTTGGAGCTCAGTTAGGACCATATTGCTACTTTGCCTCTGTGGAAAGAGTTTGATCTATGTAACTTCTTAAGGACTTTATTTCTAGTGGCCCCATATGTTCCTAATGTGGTAGTAACTTCCCTATTTGGTGAAGTACTCAGACAATTCTGACTTACTTTATGTACAGCTACTCTTGTAAAACCAATGTAATTCAGTTTCCTTGAATGTAGCAAAATTTTGTTAAACTGTCTATAAAACTCAACATGATTGCCTTGATGATCCAGTTACAATTTTATGTTTGTACATGTGGTCCTCAGGTTATGACTGCTCATTCAGTGACTGTTCAAACTTGTGATGGCACTGAACAAGAGGGACTTACAACTGATCCTCAGAGTTCTGGCTGTCACAGCATCCCCCCCAGTCATGTGATTGTGATCCGGGAATCCAGCTCATGATTATAATGTTGCAACAAGCTGCAGTCATGTGATCACAATTTCTCATGTATCCTGCCAGCTTCCCTCAAGCAGAATCAGTGGGGAAGCCAGCAGGAAGTTGGAAGTCGCGGTCATGTGAGGTCCTCGCTTAACGACAACAACCAGGACTGCCAGAATTGCTGTTGTTAAGTGATACAATCATGTTACGTCACAATGGTTGCAGCATCCCGTGGTCACGTTCACCATTGTGACCTTCTCTGCTGGCTTCCCACAAACAAAATCAATGGGGAAGCTGGCAGGGAAGGTCATAATTGCTCCCCTAAGTTGCTTCTGTCAGTTTTTCTCCCAAGGAACCCCACTAGGGAGTATGAGATCCCAGGGAGATCCCAGAGATCTCATACTCCATAGCACCCACCCGTCCACCTGCACTCCATAGCACCCGCCAGCCTGTGTCTCCCACCAGCCCACCCATGCTCCCTAGCACCCTCCCGCAGCTTTGTATGAATTGTGAATTGCCATTCCATTCCATGCCAACTTTGCTTCTGTGCTGGATTGTACTATTAACTCCAGCACTACAAAGCTGAAATGTCACATATGGAGAATTGGATGGATTTTGAAATACAACCTCCCCTTTTCTTTTGTAATATGTATCTCATTTTGTATTCTACAGAGTACAGTCATATAAGGTCACAGTTAATTCTGTTTTTACTTTTTGTTCTTAGTTGCAAATTTCCTAAACAATGTTAATAAATAATGTGTATTATTTTGTGTCACTAACTTTTTTATCCCAATTCATGTGACATAATTATCTTTTAAATTTCTTTTGCAGTCATTTAAAAGTTCTGAAGGGGTCCCCATTAAATTAGGTTTAATCTTGGCATGCTGATCCTAGAAGTGGATTAACTGGGGATGTAGAAGAAATCTTGCACAATGAACAGCTACTTTAATTATTGTCATTTTGTACGGAATCTGAGTGCTGTTTGTGCCTTTAAAAAGTAAAGTTCCAGTAAAAATCCATTAACAACTTTCGAATATAACAATCCTCCTGTCCAGCTGTGAAAAGTACTAGATGATACTTATTTGCCATTTGTGTTATTTACGGTCCATGACTTTTATGGTAACTGGTTCCTATTATTGGTTTCTATTAATGTAAAACATAAGTGAACATAAATGAGGCGTGAATCATTTCTTTTTATTAGCCCTGCAGTCTTCACTCAGTTCTTGCAGTAACTCCAGCTGTGACTTGTTAGTGATAACCTATTTAAAGAGATCCTTCAGAAGAAGAGGCATGATTAGGATTTTGCCTCCACTTCCTTTGGAAGGAGGGGCGTTTGCTTCCTTACTTCAGAAGTAGAACAACAGTGGTAAAAAAGGAAGGAGGCTGTAATCAGTGGCTCAGCAAAGTCACAGCTGACTGTAAATGGCATCAAGTTATAGTGCTAATGATAGTCTTGGTGAATGTATACTCACAATCACCTAAAGGCAACAGGTGATACAAATAATTTTTACAAGGCCTGATGATGTCTTTTTCCAGAAATCTGCAGTGTAGAGATCAGTTTATAAGCAATTCGTATGTTCAAATATCCCACACCATTACCACTGCTATCAACAAACCAAAGAATTAATCCTAACTGAATGCAATTACAGTATGTATACATATTGAACATTGTCATGTATAAAAGAAAGGTGGGATAATACTCTTCTCTGTGACAGCTAGTGATAAGGGTTGGTTTTTTTTCATGTACAAAAGCAATTGTTATGCACCCATAAATTTTATGGTCTAGATAGTGCTTTTCCAATTCATTTAAAGTTTGTGGAAATGAGGTCTAATATAAAAGACATATTGGCTATTCAAATATAGAAAGGCCTATGATAACTCAATGTACAGAAAATAATTGCTTATTTGTATTAAATATTAAATGCAGCTTTTTATCAAAAGGTTTAGGTATATATAAAATAGGCCTACTCTTTAAGATAATTGCAAAAGTGTTTTTCAGCTTTATAATAGTTGTTTAAAAATATAGTAAATTTTGCCATGGTTAAAATAATAGAAATTTAATACACTATTTTTAAAAATTAATAATAGGAATTATTAATTGTTTAACATTTAAAAAAATCAATTTGTTCAAACAAAACATTTATATATATATATATATATATATATATATATATATATATATATAGAATGTTTCTGATGTAGAAAAACTTCGTCTTCTTTAAGTACAGAAAGCAAGAATTTAGTGGGAATGATATTTATACTTCAGTTGCTAGTTTAAAAAATCCTCTAAGCTATTCTTTGTAGGTATGCTATAGGGTGCAATTTAAGTGAGCTGGTCTTACAAAGAATTACAAACAGTTGGGACACATCTTTATCAATTTCCTCTGGCATTGTAAAAACATATTATCTATGCCTTTATATGGTCCGCATCTGAGAAAAACAAACTTGTGGCACAATAAAACTAAAAAATCACATTTAAGCTTCAAACTGTGAACAATCATTATTGTTTATATTGTAAGAGACTACCATGACTCATTTTTTAGAAATTATCAGCATCTACAAGGCTGATCATTCATGGTAGTCTTAATTTTAGTCTTTGGAGACGTAGGATGGACATTTCTAAAATGAAGTTATTAATCGCAAACATTATTTCTTCTTGGTATACAATCTAAGCTCCCCCAAAATAAAACAAGGCAAAAATAAACCATTTCACTTGAAACTCTCAGGGACCCTTCCGTGATACTGTCGAAGTACTGCAGCAACGCTTCAAACCTTTGGAACCATCTGTGCGGGTGGTAGCCTCGAGTTCTTCACTTCGACGTACCCAAGAAGAAGAAAAGCAAGAAGAATGGCGAAACCGTATACATGATGAAGCGTATGTGACTTGTTTTCTTTTCTGTTTCATTTAATATACTGATGCTTTTTATTTCTTTTACTGTTACTGATAGAACAAAGAAGATCTCAGTTCTGAAAGTCATTATGTCTAATTTCTTAGACCAACACACTCAGCTACCATAAGCTCTAATCTACCACACAAGAAAGAACTATTTAGCTTTAAGTTTGTTTAGTTCATTGGAGTGAATGGGGACCACATCTGTTTAAATTTAAGTTTTCTAAATGGGTTGATTCATTGGTTGTATGTAGTAATCTGATTGATTGATTGATTGTTGCCCATTCCCACAGGCTCACAATATAAATATATGAAATATCTCAGAAAACTCCAAATACATATATAAATATAAATATATAAATATGTATATTTATATACTTATATAAATTTAAAAATACCAATTAATTGCTTCAGATGACAAATTATTGTACAGCACTGAATATGGTCAAATAAATTATATACTCCTGAGAAATTACTCCATCAACTCCTCCATCAGACATGTGGAATTCCAACCAGCTTTCAGTACCAGCCTGTACTGTCACTCAATTTATATATTATTTCCATTATAAGAAGAATGCACATTAACAGGTGATACTTAAGGAATTATTGTAATTTCACACCATACAGAAAATTAAAATTTGGTATGCCCACAACTCACAATGCATTCAGAAGGTCTGTCCTGAGTAGTTTTCCATTTAACAAATGAAATTTAGGATCTAAAAGTCATTTCATAAGAAAGGGCAGCAGCCCAAGACAGATCAACATATATAATACATTGGATTGTGAGAGTGGGGGCAGGAATTCCACTGGCAATGAGCACTGTCTTGTTAATTTGCAGTTATTTATATCATTTTTTATAAAGACACTAATATAGTACAAAAACAAACAGAAATTATTTATTTTTTTATTGACTGGCATTGTATTCTGCCCTGCTCCAAAGATTCTGATAGCTAACATTCAGATATTTTAAAAAAACAAAGAATATTAATGATAAAGACCATTAATATAATAATAGCAACTCAAGATTAAAAACAATTCCAGGCATCACTCTTAATGTCCAGGTGTCCTCCCAAGAAGCTAAATCTTTGTTGTTCTTTGAAAAATCAGGAATGTTTATATTGGTACATATTCAATCTTTAAAACGTGGATTCTGTGGGAAACAGGTCAAGTTTGTTAACTGAGCAATTCATTAAAAAAAAAAATGAATATCAAGCTAAGTTTCTTACATCTTTATACAGACACACTTAAAAGTTCATCTAAATCTAAGTTAAGAACACCATCCACTCTCCTGCATGGATCTAATCCTTTATGTGCTCTAAATTGGTAATCCCATCATTCAGATTACCTCTTTCTGTTTCAACATTTCATACTGTCAGATATGTTTTTATCATCTAGAAAATCTTAGGTTAATAGTTGAATTTTATCATGAACTTACTGTATCATGGACCTTAGAATATAGGAACAGGTTCAGAAAGACACAATTAGCCCCTTAGATATGAAAAATTCATTTCTAGTCTAAAAAAATGTTTGTGCAATTTTAACTGGAACTATGCCTCATTCTTCCTTTAGGGCTGCATACCGAAGGATTAATTGTTTTTAATCACCCTAAGATTTTGTAATAGCAAAAGTTTCAAAGGTAGTTAGCCCAGTCAAATGTTTCTGCCTGTATGTGTTTGAACATACGCAGCAGCCAGAGTCAGGTCACGTTTTGCTGCCTGGGGTAGAACGGCAAATAATGCTTCCCACCTGTCATGATATTTGCTATCCAAGGAAATCAATATTATTTTTGTACCTGAGATACAAAACTGAACAATAGCTTATTTTTTCAAGTCAAATAATAATAAATTGAACAATAAATTGCTTCATTTTCAAGGCACGATCAGTTATATGAGGCATCTGCCTTTTTAGTCATGGTAGGATTGGCCTGTTTTGATAGTACTAATTACCACTTCCAGTTGGTTGCAGAGCAGATCCATCACTGAGGCTTACTTAGGAGCAGGGAAGGGATGTGAAATACAATAGCCTGGATTTGATTCATCAATCTTCCAAAAGAGGTCATGTCAAAATACTATTTAAGTAGTTTTACCTACATCAAGTTCTGAGAATTGTTTATCAAGAAATTCTTTGCCCATACTATCTTTATGTAGCATGAGATGCCTCCAGATACCTATTGTCCTCACTTGAACAAATTATTTGAGATTTTGGTTTTGTATTCACAAATCTGAATAGCAAAGGGAAGTTGTAAAACGAACACTGAACACTATGTTGAGCCAATCTCTCACATCAAAACTTTTTTCAAATGATGTCTAGTTTTTCAAATGCTTTCTAACTTCAGCAATTTGCATATTTTCTGGACTACTACTGTACTCTGATAAATAGGGATTATCATATATTTCAGATAATGTTTTCTTAACCATTCAAACTTCTGTTTGTAACTCTTCCATTTCCTTTAATTACTAGCACAGTGTGTGACATTTATTAATCAGCAGAGCCGTTTTAAGTTAAAATACTAAATTAGCTAACCCCATTAACACAGAATACCCCAAACAAGCAGTAATAGGAATGGTAGTTACTGTGCAAATCGTATTATATATGCGGGTGCTCTAGGGCACAGTTAAGCATGATTACCCTCTTTTGATCCAGTATTCCTCTGCTTCTTCTAGCTAATTTCCAGTGGAAATTTACAAAGTGATGCCTTCATTTTTCCACCTTAATTTTTCTAATGAAGTTCTGGTATTTTATAACACTGGGGATGTAGATAATAAGCCTCTCTATAATTAAGGAGCTCTAGAATTTGTCTGTAATGAAGAGGTCTCTGTTATTTTTGCTTGTATAGGAACTTGTCTGAAACTTTTGCTTCTCCTACAAACTGGTATTACAATCAAACAGCCTCATGATTTATAGTTATATCAGAAAATGAGAAGGAAAAAATATTAAAAACTGATAATTGGGCAATAATGTAAATGTTATCTAGCCAGAATTTTCTGCCTTTTTTCAGCATAGAGTTTTTTAATGTTTGGCGGAAATAGTTTCTTTCACAATATGACCTCATTGGTTTGAGTTCTCTCAATTAAATTTTCTTCTTCATATATGTGAAAATCCTCCAAATATTTGATAATGACTGTCTTATCAGCTCTTAATCTTTCCTTACTTAGATAAAAATATATACATCTTCTTCAACTTTGCCTAATAAGATATGCTATCTTCACTTATCCTTATGGACACACTTACGTCTGTTAGTATCCTTGAACAGCAGTGCTAAAATATTATATCCTTAAATAGCAGTGTCAGGATTCCAATAAGAACTGATTGAAACATGATGAAAAGTATAGTTACTTTCCATGATCTGAATGCTAGGCTGCTGTTAATGTAATCTAGAATCATTAGATTTTACCTACTGTATTGCAGTCTTGACTCCTATTTAGATTGTCAGCTTTCATTATGTGAGCCCTAAGAGGTAGTCCAGACCAGGAAACTGACTCCACAGGAAGACCAAAACTATACTTTATTGAGATTTATTGAGGGCATAGCATAGCATAGCATAGCATAGCATAGCATAGCATAGCATAGCTGAAAGTCTGGTGGTGCTTTTCCTCCCCTCCCTCTAATACCCCAGTAAGTCAGAGCGGAATCATCCTTAATGCCTTCCCAGGAATTAAGGAATGCTTCTGTCCATTTTATTTATGTAATGGATTCTGAATATTTGTTTTAAGGCCATCTCCTTGGCTCTTTACACATTAATCCTATATTTATACAGCTTATTCTTCCTGTCTAAAATGAATTTGTGAAATATATTTTGTTGGCTTGGACCTACTTTTCCAGCTTGCCAAGACCATTCTAAATCCGGATGTTCTATCCTGTTGTGTGTTACTGCCAATTAATTTGATGATGACTTCCTCTACATAAAGTCAACAGGTTAAATCAGGAATGTATTAAACAATTTGTTATTGGTAGAATTTATCTTCCAACAAATATTAAAATTATTGAAATTTCTCCATCCATCCAAATTTCTCCTGGGTAATTTGGTGTAAGACAGTAGGTATTTCCCTGGTAGGGGAAGCAAAATGTGCATTAAAACACCATCACACAAATGCCATGTTTTTCTTATGTACTTGTGTCAGGTATGAGGACACAAGTAAGTAATGATATTTGCCTTATGACATTACCGTGTGTATGTTGTCATTTTTGTGTCCTTGCAGTAGGCAGTGGACACGGCAAGATGTTATTATCTAAGCTTTCTACCTGTCCTGGTATCTGAAGCAGATTCCCACAATGATATCAGTAATATTTACTTCTCTTTTTATTTTTACTCAAATGTTCTCAACTAACTTATGTTCAGATTCATGTTTTTCATCAAATGTGTGCAATCTTTTATATAAAATGTTTCTTTTCTCCCAATTTGATGCTGAGTACATTGTATTATTTCAGAAAACAAAAGCACTTTATAGTATAGTGCATGGGGCAAGCTCTGCAGCTATTATAGCACTGCATTATCCTTTACCTGAATATAGTTCTGTCTTATATTTCCTTGAAAAGTTTATTGATTTTTTTTAAAAAAGAACACTGTTAAGACATAAAGTGCAGTACTTGAGTTTGGTTCTAGGAAGCACAAACACACATCCTATAAGAATCGAATTCCCATTCAGGGCCGTGAAATAAAACACATGATTTTTTACACTTATTTGGGAACAACTTTCTAGAAGCACAAAATGTTCAGCTTATTCACATTAACTTAATGTTTAACTTTATGTCGAAGTAAGTAGCTCTCTGATCCAAGTGTATAGTTTCAAAATTTAAACAGGGAAGTCTGATTCTGTATAAGCATTTAAAACTATTTAAATTCAGCATTTGCTCCCATTGCTTTAGCAATCTCATATTCAAACTTTAGTGACAGCTATTATTGATTATTGATTATATGTTTTAATGTGACTTACAAATACAGTTGGATTATTAATTTTTTAATTTTCCAAAAATACCTTCAGTATCTCTTTCTGATCTTGGCTATTCTCCATGTTTATTTTATTATAAAATGTTTCCCTGGAATATAAATTTAAGTTTAATTTCTAGCAGTAGTGTTGGTAATCCTTTAAATAATAGAATCTCTACATAATTTTATAGTAACTAAGTAACACTGTCATTGATTATTTACAACAGTGTGTACCTTATTACAAAAAGCAAAACTTCTGAATATTAAGACTACCTAAATCCCATGCTTTCACAGGCAAATTCCTGAGTACTAGCCTTGTCATTTCAGTCATCATCCAATCCCTAGAGAGAGCCAATTTTCTTTAATGTCTGAACCAAAGAAAAATGTACTATTAAAATGCAATTCAGAAGTGATAAAAACTGTAAGTGGAGCAGCCGGCTTTCAGTACCTCCTATGTATACTCAGGGACATTGGGGCCACATTAATTTTTTGTGTGTGTGATGTCCATCCCATGTGCAAATTAGCCCTGGAAGTGCTATAATCCGTCTTATATGAGAGCCACCTGTCCCATGAGTATATACATGCTTCTGTAGCTTTGTATAATTTAAAGCTCTGCTTCTTCTGTGCTTTTGTTTTGTTAATTTTCAAGAGCCCTTGGTTTAGAAGGCTTTATGGGCAATTTGACTGGCCAGATGCTAATAAAGACCAATTTGTTTCTCCACAAGGAAGGTTTATTGATGTAATTTACAGCTGATAAAATATTAATTTCTTTCATTTTAAATAAAATTCAGTAAGTTTGTTAAAATAAGCAGGCTAGGTTTTCTTTTTAATTGACATTACAAAAGTAGTACACAGCAAATACATCTTAATATTGCTAATTCTTCAGAAAATAAGACTCTCCTCCCCATCCCATTTTTTTCACACTTTTCTGTATAACTTCTCAGAAAACTACATTTTTACTTTCTGTATAGAAAGAGTTTAACAATTTACCTGCTTGTATAGATCTCTGTGGTGAGCTAAATTATTGGAGGTGATCCACATGTTTTTTTTTCACAACCAGAATTACTGTCAAGTAGGACAAGGGTATTTGGAATTGCCCTGATATATTGATTAGATTATTACAGCATCTTGTCTGAAACCTGAGTAAATGTCCTCTTGCTTAGCAACAATATTATGATTACACATTTCTCAACTGGCAGAACATAACTCTTTGTCATTGGTACAGATGGAAGCAGTGTTATGTTCTTAAACAATACATGAAGGATGCTTAAGTTGGTTATCATTAATGTTTTATTGGTGTTTGATACAATATGAGTTATTACAATTCAGCAAAACCCAGAGATGAGTTCAGTATGGAAGATGATCCCATGAAGGCTTATAGCTAGAAGTACTGGATGTGGCACATCTCTTGAGGAAAAGATGAAGTGTTACAATTCATAGTATACAATGTAGGACAGTGGTTCCCAACCTTTTCTATGCCCCATACCCCTAGGAAATGTTTGATTAATGTTCGTACCCCCTACAAAAGTAATATCACATTTGAAGATGAAGAAGTCTAATTTCTAATGCAAGTAAACAGATTGAACTTAATAAGCTTTTAACTCAGTGCATAAAATTGTTGCACCCCCTTGAAATTCCAACTTGCACCCCCTGGGGGTGTGGGCACCCCAGGTTGGGAACCCCGATGTAGGAGCTAGATTTGTTCAGAAATGGTATTTAAAGCAGTAGTCCTGAAACAGCTGTACCAAAGGACGATGCGCTTCTGCTCTGCATTAGCATCAACGTTTGAAGTAAAAATTCAATCATTTACATTTATATCAGCAACCCTTTTGTTATGTACCTGCCCAGCTATAAAGTGCTGCTGAAAGATTTCACTGCATTCTTTCATCATGAGGAGATGGAACATGGGTCCTTCTCTGCTTTGGCAGTCTGATAATGAGATATTCTTCCTACAGTGGTTCAGGATTCACTTTATTTCAGCACTTAGTTAAGACCTGCCTATCTACACAAGCCTAAAGAGTTTACTGAGCTCAGTTTATGTTTTGGTTGGCTTACTAAACATTGTGTTTTATTTGTTCTTGAATCTATAGTCTATTTATTGCACTCCATCATAAATCAGTAATATAAAGCAAGTTAAAAATATTTAAATAACTAAACCTCAGAGGCGGTAGTCTGGATTTTCCTCAGTAATTCCTGTGCCAAGTAGCCGATTATGACTTCCTTACTTAGAATAGTTTCCAAAATTCTACTCCACTGATTCTACTACTTATAGAGACTGCTGATATTCTACCATACTGAGACCTGTGTCTGTCAGAGCAACGTGATCCACTTCCCTTGAGGACTCCTCTGCTTTATGCCACCCAGACTTGGGGATACCTACCTCCTCCTTTATTCGATTCCCATCATTATCTCATATTCCCATTAATTTCTGTTGGCTTCCCCTTTATTCTCTGTGCTGTCAAACCTTGTCCCCTGCCTTCAAGTTATTGTTACTGCTTAGGCAGCTTTTCACTTACATGCCCTTTTGTTCTGCTGTCTGCTGCTTCTCCCAGTCCCAGTCTCCAGTCTGTATCGTATCGTATCGTATCGTATCGTATCATATCGTTTTTATTTTATTTTATTTTATTTTATTTTATTTTATTTTATTTTATTTTATTTTATTTTATTTTATTTTATTTTATTTTATTTGCTTGCTTTTATTTTCCCTTTTCTTCTTTCCTCCCTCCTCTGCACAAATACACAATCTTCTTTTTCATTTTCAACACTTTTAATAGAAACACATACAAATATCTACCAAGCATAACTAAAAGTAGGGAACATTCTTGATTAATCTCTGAGGGAAAGAAGTTTCATGACCTGGATGAAATCATGGAAATGGCCTCTTAAAGTGCAGATGCAATTGTACAGATGGAGGTGATCCTTTAGGCATCTTGATCCCAAACTGTTTAGAGCTCTAAAAGTAATTACTTATTGGAGCAATAAAGGAGTCATACAGTTAGCACTTTGGCAGCAATATTTTGAAACAGCTGTAGTTTCTGAACATTTTGAAGAGCACCCCCACACAAACATACTACAGAAATCCAAGCAGGAGGTAATGAAAGAATGTATCAATATAGCTAAAAGACCAAAAGCTTAGAAATCAAAATAAGGTAATCGAGGATTGATCTTTTTCTTTGTTTAATTAAACTAAACACTAATTTAACTCCAGAATGGGCAGGTTCCATTGTTTTCAATGACTTGATGAACACAAGGAGAAGAATGAAGGAATTGGGGCCATATATAAAAAAGCATTACATACTGATATATTCCACATAAGGAGTATATCTGTCCTTGTGGATTAGGACTGATAGAAAACATTATGCGTATTTCATTCTATTGTACTTTTCACAAACAGTTACTGCACTAAATATATTACACCTCTTTTAATCCAATTCCCAGGCCATTCAGAGCAATTTTACATTTCTTTACTTCTGTCAAATAAAAATAATTCTATCATGCATATTAGGGCAAAATTTTACACAATTGCATGTACAGTTCAACAGGAGACAATATCTAGATTAACTTTTCTATTGGCTTGGGACTGACAGCTGAGTGTAATTTAATTCTTAACTTATTTGTATTGTGTGCTCTCCAATGAGTGATTCAATAGTTAACTGATTTATACTATTGTTTGCACAATTACTACTATAGCTTTAGTAGTAGAACACTATAAAGCAACACTGATAATTATGGCAGAAAAAGTCATTGTAAAATACGTTTTTCTTATTGTTGTAATTTACATGTCTTCTAATTAGTAAGGTGAAAAATAATTATGTATAATGTTTTGCTTTTCAGGTTTATGCCATTTTCATATAATGTGCCAGACGAATATATTCCATCCATTCAGAGAGCAAGCAAGTATGGTCAGTCAGATTATGGAATCAAGCATTTCCGGGAAGAACACCCAGAGAAATGGATAACAAACAAGGTGAGTTGTACTGGATAACCAAGGCTAAGTTGCAAGTTCTTAAAACTACCAAAAACAATCAAATATACTCCACTGAATCCATTTCTACTAAAATGACAAAACAGCTCATTTGGAAAACTGTAGAATGTTTTTAGTAAGCATTCCATGGGAGAGTAAAATATGAGCTCATTCTTTTTTTATATCTCACCAAATAACCGAGACTAGAAATTACTAAAAAGTAATGCAGACTTTTTAAAAAAGAAAAAACGAGGTAACAGTATTTTCTCTTGTAGCACTGCAAGTTATCCACTATTAAAAATTTCCTGCAATGTCCTGGTACAGGTGACTTGTGACTTTCTTTGCTGCTTGGACTTTTTACTTTTTTACTAATAATGCAAGGTCATTATAATAGGAGGCAGGGAGGTGTTGAATGTGGAATGTGGAATATAGCCTCCTCTGCTATAATGATTGTATGTGTATGTATTCAACAGATTTCAAAAATAGACTTCAGGAGTAGAAGTGCTGAGATAATTTCTAATGCCTAGCCTGTGCAAAACTATCCATCCATTTGGTGACTGTATTACTTAGATTTCTATCCCATCTTTCCATGAGGTGCTCAAGGAGGCTCACATGGGGTCTTCTTTCATTTTATCCCCACAACAACAGACTGGCCCAAAATCATCCTGTGTGTTTCCATAACTATTTGTATTTTTATTTCACTTGGGGAAAAAAATAGTAAAGAAAGGTCCTGAGTGGGGTCCACCTCTGTGAATAGCAAACCTAAAAGTAAACATGAAAATAAATTCCTCTTAACACAGATGAGCTTCTCCCTACTTCCCCACCCCACCAACAGTAAGATTCACCACATCTTCCTTCAAAAGTGAATTCACCCTCTCTGGATAACCTGAACAATAATTTAAGACAATTCTCACCCCAGCATAGTGTTTACATTGCAAGTAAGCACAGTGGAAGGAAAAATGCTGACTGGATCATTTCAATAATGGCAAGATGTAATTATTTTGTATTATTTTTGTTACAGAATACAAAAATTATCAGGCTGATACTTTTGTATGAAGAAATTCAAATGAGTGGAAATATATTGTTTGGTCAGACATCTTCCTTGTCTAACTGCTAAAACCATTTCCAGAATTTCTTATTATTGGCCATGATGTACTTTTAGTGTAAAAGTAACTTTCAGCAAAAAAACTTCAAAACAGGAGAGAATGTCAGAAATTTAAAAACTAACATTCATATACTGTAGATCATTACTCACAAAGAACGAAGTAGAAAGAAAACAATGGAATAATTGCTTCTCAGCTTGCTTTTCTGAGTTTGAGAACCAATGGATTCTGATTTTTTATTAATAAGAATAAGAATTTATATGCCACCCAACTCCTACCGACTTGAACTAAAATTGACAACAGATTTAGAAGGTGGCATATTCAGACTTTGCTGTGTTAACATAGCACAACATGTTTTTGTGAAGAGCATCTTGAAACAGGAATTGTAGAATGCTGGCTACATCCAGAGTTTATGGGGTAAAATAATGCAAATTAAAATATTGTTTTTTGTGGCACTGACCTATTTCAATATATCCAGCCCATAGCTCCTTAATCTATTGCAATTAAAAATTGCTCATGTGATCTGCGGTTTTGCTTAGTGTTTGCAGTCTTATTTAAATCTGAGAATGTAAACATAGTGTATGCTAATTACAGCCTTTACCACATCAGTCATATGGCTTTTTAACAATGGCTTGCTTCAGAAGTTACATAATTTGATAAAAAGGGAATAAGCCCTGTTCATATTTTCCTTTTCCAGACTCCTGACACATTCTTCATTCAAGGGGGGAAAAAAAACCTTTTTGTAAAATTCAGTAGTTTTCTGTTAAATCCAGACTGGAAAGTTGTTCAATCAAAATTAAAAATAATGGTTTGAAATCATGATTTGCTTCATACATATAACTATTGTTGCCAGTTGAAATGTAACTGTTAACTATGGTTTGGTCTTATATGAAGCAGCTAATGAAAACAACTTATTTGCATAGTGACAACCTGTAACCTAGTGTAGTGACAGTTGTACCATAATTAATAAGAGGTTAAATATCCTTTATCCTGAGATATTTTTATTAAACTTTACTAAACCATATATTCTTTAAAAAGAATGGGTGGGGCTGTGGTGATTATTATCTGAAAGTCTCTTAAGGCTTTCAAGGCACTCTTCCACAGGTTGCCAGATGTGAGACCCTATTCCTTAAATTGGGCTCTAGGGATAAGTTGAGATTGTTGCTATTGTACCAGCCTCTCTGTTGCATAGCAACCTCCCTGCCTGAGCTCCTCAACTCTATCCCAGGGGTGGCAATGGAGTTCCCCAGACTTATGGTCTTGGGGGACTTCAGTCTGCCTCCCTGGGAGTGAGGTCTGAGGTGGCTCAGGAGTTCATGGCTACCATGACAGCCATGGGTCTATCTCAAGTCATCCAGGGCCCTACATGGGACAGTGGTTACACACCTGATCTAGTCTTACCTGTTAGAGCAGTAGAAATGTGATCTGGAAGTGGGGAAGTTTTCTTTGACCCCCCCCCTCCATATTGATCATATCACTCCCTGGTGGCCAGGAGATTCTCTGGCATTGCCCCTCACTGCAGGGAGGCAGGACCTATTTAATCAGTCCATCCCCGGCGACTGATGGACCCAGATGGGTTCCAGAGGGAACTGGGGGTTATTCCTGATGGTGTGCTGCACAGTCTAGCTGAGGCCATGGTTGTCACTTGGAACAAGAGGGTGGCTGAGGGCTTGGATCGGATCACACCCATGCGACCTCTCCCTCCCCATGGATCCCAACACCCTCCATGGTTTACAGAGATGTTGAGGAAGACGAAACTGGTTGAGAGACATCTGAAGTGCCACTGGAGATCAACGAGGAGCAAACTCAACCAAACATGGGTGAGAGCCACTATCTCATGGCAGTAAAGGTGGCGAAGCATCAATCCTTCTCCGCCCTTATTGTATCTGCAGATAGCTGACTGGCAGCCCTATTTAGGATGACCCGGACCCTGCTGGGTAAGGGGGACCCTGAGGTTCATCTTGAGTCATGCTGAGAATTTCCTCGGCATCTGTCAGATAAAACCACTCAGATTCACTCTCAGTTGGATGCCAGCATTTGTACAGGTCCTGTGGAGATGCCTCGGGTGCAGCCTTGCCCTGTTATCTGGGCGTGGTTTGAACCTGTTGGACTTGAGGAAGTGGACAGGGTCCTTATGACTGTGAGCATAGCCATACCCTCTTTAGACCCATGCCCCTCCTGGCTGACTAAGGCTGCCTGGGGAGGTGACATGTGAGTGGGTTCTAGCAGTGCTGAATTCATGATGAATTGGTTTACCCCTCCTCAGGAAGCCATCGCTAGACCGACTATACTGGGCAACTTTTGTCCAGTGTCCAATCTTCCTTTTCTAGGGAAGATTCTAGCAAAGGTGGTCTTGCAACAGCTTCAGAGGACCCTGAGTGAAGTGAAGTTTATATTCAGTCTGGCGAGATTGATGTCAGGTTCAGCCCAAAGAACTCCACGAGACAGTACAGTTACAGTTCTATTGCATTTATTAGCTTCCACCTACAAGACAGAGACTTCTGTATCTGGGGATTTAACATCTTTGGTCCTGGATAGGGTTGCACTACCCCAAATAGACCCAGTGTGCAATCTGGGAGTTCTTCTGGACTCGCAACTCCTGATCGAAGAGCAGGTGGCAGTCGTGGCCAGAAGGGCCTTTGCACAGCTTCATGTTGTGTGCCAGTTGCACCCATTCCTTGATTGGGAGGCTCTACTCACAGTCACTCATGCCCTAGTCACCTCCTGGATGGACTGCTATAATGCACTCTACATGAGGCTGCCCTTGAAGAGTATCCAGATGCTTCAGCTGGTGCAAAATACAGTTATGTGTGCCTCAAGAACTGCACTCATTACAGCTCTGCTTCACAAGCTGCATTGGCTATCAGTTTGCTTCCAGGTCCAATTCAAGGTACTGGTTTTGACCTTTAAAGCACTACATGGCATGGGACCAGGATATGTGAAGGACCACCTCTCCCCAGTAACATCTGCCCATCACATCAGGAGAGGCATGTTGCGGATCCTGTCAGCTAGGGAGTTTTGTCAAAAAGACCAGCACACATCTTCTCTAGCAGCCTACACCCAGATAAGCAAGGATTAGCACCAGACAAACAATCAAGCAGGAAACAATATACTACCAAGGAGACAAACAATCAAGCAGACAAACAATCAAGCAGAAAACTATACCCTAGTCAAGAAACTACCAAGAAGAAAACCATACCCCCACCAACACTGGCAGGGCAAACTACTGTATATAAACAGGGAGAAAACTCCACACTCACTAGCATTGATGATGTTACCTAGTTGGGTAATGAAACATCTGCAATCAAACAACCAAGCTCAGAGAGCACCAAGGACTCCACAAACTAAGCAGAGTTTGACCTGGTTTGTATTTGAATGGAACACTCAGAAAATCCCAAAGCTATGACTAAACTTGGAAGTTAAACACATTCCAGAACAAAGTAATAACAAAGCGCTCCTGTATTTTTGCCTGGAAAACAACATGGACAAGTTGTCATCAGGGATCAAACTCAACTTGAGAAAAACTTTACTATTTACTGATCCATCTTTATCATTGGACCAAAAATGAGCATTGGTTCAACAGATAGAGTTTGATTTATCCATTGAACCAAAATCAATGGATTTCAGTTCAATGGATTGTTTTTTTACAATAAATGCCACAGAATGAACCAGATGACAGCTCTCTTTCTTATTAAGCAAATAGTACATTAATATTCACCAAATACCTGCTCCTACCCTGCAGTGGGTACTGCCAATGTGGTAGCAACTGCAGGTTCACTTTTCCCTGCTCAAGGGATTGAAGATCCAATCTCTAGCCCGTGTAGCAAAGGTAAAAAGAACAAACTGTTGAAAAGCTATCAGATGTACAAGTCTATAACAAAAAATGTGATGTGAACAAGTCATTGATACGTTACAAATATGTTTGCTTATTTTAGTGCATTGTTTAAAGAAAAGTTTCCTTAATCAGTCTTAGCTCTTTATCTCTAAATAAATATAACTGACATGTTCAGCTATGTCTTCATAAACCTTCAGAATGATTTTGCAGTCTTTTTTTAAAATAGAAAAATGTACATTTATTTTCATGTACAATTTCCCTAGCATTACATTCTTATATAATTTTCTGTGATATGCACTTTTTAGTTTGACATTTTACAATACATACAAATGTTGGATGTGATTTTGAACTGAGAACTGCATTTAAAAATTCAGAGACAAACACAATCTGAAGGATAGTTGTATCCTAATCTGCATATTGGCCCAGGAAGTGCAAATGAGGTAAGTTTGCTTAAAGATGCTGCTCAAACACTTTTTTGCTTGATATTATACTTGAAAGTAGTTTTCTAGGTTCAAAGTCCCAAATGATTAATAATACATTTACAGGAAGTATGAAGTTTTAGAAATAAGAATGCACTAGGCACCGTAAGTGTAATCAACAATGGTTCGTCCCTTGGGATGAGGTAATTAAGGGATAAGAACCATTAAATAATCTTCCACTTGTCAAAATGCTTACATTTTCATATCCACTGAAGTGAAATGATAGTCCACAGCCTTTAATAAAAAAAAAAAAATGAAACCAGTTGTATGAAGATTTTAGACCAATGACTTCTAATGGCAGCAATTTTAGAGGTTTTCTTTCTTTCCCCAAATGAGGAAGTGGCATTTTAAGATCTTACTGTGGGTAGTACTTTATGTCATACACCTTATTATTGGTGACTTACCACCCAGCTCTAAGCCTTTTTTCTTATTTGTGCCTGTATATTTGTTTTTAAATAGAATTTTATTATCTACAAAGCATAAAAATAGACAGTACTCCAAAGAATTAATTTAGAGAACCTAAGCATATTGCACAGAACATAAAGTTGACCTTTACCGTCTGCAGCTTTTGAAATGAAGTGGGATGTGGAACACATCATAGGCTTAATGTGGCACAACGCTGTCTGGAGAAACTTGGGTGGGACTGTGACTGCCTGCCCATTGCACCCGATGATTGAATCTGCTGTCACCAGCATCCTGATAATAATGAACATTCAGCTTAACAACCGTGATTATGATTATCATAATTGATGTGCGAGTGCAGTGTGTGGGGATCATTACAGCTAAACTGTATGATAGAGGAACATGGCATGGTTATGGATAATTTTATTTTTGCACACTGATTGGGATAAAATATGTTTTCAACAGTCCATCTTATAATAATCTTAGGAAAAAGTATGTACGTGTAAATTGATGATCCAGGCTTGCTGCAAAATAGGCAGTCTAACCTTTTTTTAAAAAAGAAACATTTTCATGTTATTAATATTGGTAATTAATTAGATAATTAATGACAAAAACAATTCCTCTTCAGAACACAGGTTATATTAATCAGTTGCAAAGTTAAAAATTTAACAATAATTTTTCATTTAATCAAATTCCAATGGGATATACAATTTGCAAAAAATAACTGAAGAAAAGTTCCCAAATATTCTTTTGTATACAGTTAAGTAGGTTCTGGATTCAGCTGTAGATCTAATAAAACTTTTGGAATTCTGACTTTTATAAGTGCGCTTCTATTTATAGAGCATGATCATCTCTTTTTCCCTCTACCTTTAATCCTGGTGATTGAGAGAGTCTCATTGATGACAAGGATTGTGGCAAAGCAAATACAGTGGGGCAAAAAAGTATTTAGTCAGCCACCAATTGTGCAAGTTCTCCCACTTAAAAAGATGAGAGAGGCCTGTAATTTTCATCATAGGTATACCTCAACTATGAGAGACAAAATGAGAAAAAAAATCCAGAAAATCACATTGTCTGATTTTTAAAGAATTTATTTGCAAATCATGGTGGAAAATAAGTATTTGGTCACCTACAAACAAGCAAGATATCTGGCTCTCACAGACCTATAACTACTTCTTTAAGAGGCTCCTCTGTCCTCCACTCGTTACCTGTAGTAATGGCACCTGTTTGACCTTGTTATCAGTATAAAAGACGCCTGTCCACAACCTCAAACAGTCACACTCCAAACTCCACTATGGCCAAGATCAAAGAGCTGTTGAAGGACACCAGAAACAAAATTGTAGACCTGTACCAGGCTGGGAAGACTGAATCTGCAATAGGCAAGCAGCTTGGTGTGAAGAAATCAACTGTGGGAGCAATAATTAGAAAATGGAAGACATACAAGACCACTGATAATCTCCCTCGATCTGGTGCTCCATGCAAGATCTCACCCCGTGGGGTCAAAATGATCACAGGAACGGTGAACAAAAATCCCAGAACCACACGGGGGGACCTAGTGAATGACCTGCAGAGAGCTGGGACCAAAGTAACAAAGGCTACCATCAGTAACACACTACGCCACCAGGGACTCAAATCCTGCAGTGCCAGATGTGTCCCCCTGCTTAAGCCAGTACATGTCCGGGCCTGTCTGAAGTTTGCTAGAGAGCATTTGGATGATCCAGAAGAGGATTGGGAGAATGTCATATGGTCAGATGAAACCAAAGTAGAACATTTTGGTCTAAACTCAACTCGTCGTGTTTGGAGGAGAGAGAATGCTGAGTTGCATCCAAAGAACACCATACCTACTTTGAAGCATGGGGGTGGAAACATCATGCTTTGGGGCTGTTTTTCTGCAAAGGGACCAGGACGACTGATCCGTGTAAAGGAAAGAATGAATGGGGCCATGTATCGTGAGATTTTGAGTGCACACCTCCTTCCATCAGCAAGGGCATTGAAGATGAAACGTGGCTGGGTCTTTCAGCATGACAATGATCCCAAACACACCACTCGGGCAATGAAGGAGTGGCTTCGTAAGAAGCATTTCAAGGTCCTGGAGTGGCCTAGCCAGTCTCCAGATCTCAACCCCATGGAAAACCTTTGGAGGGAGTTGAAACTCTGTGTTGCCCAGCGACAGCCCCAAAACATCACTGCTCTAGAGGAGATCTGCATGGAGGAATGGGCCAAAATACCAGCAACAGTGTGTGAAAACCTTGTGAAGACTTACAGAAAACGTTTGGCCTCTGTCATTGCCAACAAAGGATCTATAACAAAGTACTGAGGTGAACTTTTGATATTGACCAAATACTTATTTTCCACCATGATTTGCAAATAAATTCTTTAAAAATCAGACAATGTGATTTTCTGGATTTTTTTCCCCATTTTGTCTCTCATAGTTGAGGTATACCTATGATGAAAATTACAGGCCTCTCTCATCTTTTTAAGTGGGAGAACTTGCACAATTGGTGGCTGACTAAATACTTTTTTGCCCCACTGTAGTAGCTGTACAGGTCAATCAGCAAAAAAATTCTGTCTCCAAAACAAAAACACAGACCATGTTTGTAGTGGCATAATTACATTCATGTTCCCTAATCATAGGTAGAAGGCTAAATGCACACAAATACACCCCAACAGCATTCTCTTGAAGGTTACTGCTGGATCAAAAAATAATAATTTGGAAGGTAGAATATAAAGTGGTGATTAGGAGGATTTGAGCCATTCAGTGAAATTATTTGCATGAGAAAAGTCATTGTCAGCACTTTCTAACATATTTGAAAAGGGTTTGTCAGCAACCAGTTGAATATTTTATAAAACCTGATTTTCAGTTCTGTAATTTCTCAGCAGGAAAATGCTGTGCTTTGATAATACTATGGGATTTCAAAGAATAAACAGATTCTAAAGAGAAATTATATGGTACTTATTATACCATCTAACCAGCAATCCAGTGTCATTTGTCTATTATATGACAAATGTCTGCTATTGCCAACCTTCAGTGCTTAATAACAAAGCTAGTTAGTTCTGGATGGAAATAAAATCTGCATTCTGATAACTGCTCAGTTAGCATACAAAAAGATCTCAGCTTTCCAAGCAATTCTTCTTACTGAGATGATTGAGTAGAAAAGTTTGATATCTTGTTAACAACTGCTAATCTCTTGGCAAACAGCACACACATTTTGGAGACCTCATAGAGCAGAGGCTGCAGGCATCTTGTGCAAAGCTTTCCTCATCTCTCTGCAAAGTCATCCAGATTTGTTCTGTGGGCATACTGGGTTGTCCCAACATATGCTGAATCCTGCTACACATTGAGGCCAGGAGAGAGGAAAACCCATAGCGACATGAAAGCTCATAATACTAAAAGTTATGCTGTTCATAATGACATTCATTTTTTGGCATAGTGCAACATAAAATTGAGCTCTGCTTTTGCTAATATAAATACTCTCATATTTCACTTTTCTTTTGCTGTCTGCCTAGCCAGCACATGGGAGCTTATCTGAGTTAAAGCTCCCTTTATGCTTTTGACAATGATTGGTCAACCACTGCTTTTTTCCCCAAGGATTCTAGGTATATAAACTAGCATCAGAAACATCTCACTTCACTCTATCATTGCATTCATCCAGATAATGAAGCGATTCTAGCTGAGACCAAGAGTTTTTCATAGTCCGTTTCTCCATTCTGTAGGAGGTCATCAAAAAGAACAACCAAAACACTTATAAATGAATAATACAATAACTCTGCAATCCCTTGTTCTTAAGGCCTGTGTCACCTGCTATCTCTGTTTTTTTGTACCACCTAGCCTGATGAAGGGCTCTGGAAAATTTGAAAGCTAGCATACGGTACTTTTTATGATATTTTATTTGGTCCTAGTAATAAAGAGGGCCTATGAATCTGGGCTGCTTTTCTCTTTCTATTTCTGATGAAGTAGTTTGGCTATACTCTTGTTTTCTATTCCAGAATACAGATAGGGATGGCCCCAAACCCCAATTGAGATAACAGCTTTTAGTTGACACATCCTAAGAGCCAGACAAGTGATCTATTAAACATGCACACAATATTTCTTTCAAGACTTTCTAACTTTTACAGAATGCAATGAGCTAAGAAATCAGGTCATTTACTGTTTGTATCTGTGCTGATGGTGTTATGCTTATTGAATGAGGATTATAATAATATAAAGTTGCTTTTCTCTCTAAAAATGCTATTTTCTAGAAGTTTATTATTTTTTTGTCATTTTATTCAGAGCAGGACAGCTATGATGAGATTCTGAAATAATTTCATAAAAATAGCCAAGATAATAATGAGGTTGGCTCCATGTGGGTGTAAATTAACCATGTCCTTAGTATTATACCTGCTCTATGTTCTGCTGATACAGTCTAGTTGGTGACAGAGCTTGGGTCCTTGGGAAGGAGAGAACAAGTCAATCAAACAATATAAGTCCATGCATATTAAAACAGACTTGGTGCCCTGATGTGAAGCTGCTTGACTGAGCAGTGCAGTGTCAACCATGTCTTTCTTCTAATGCTAAAAGTAATGTACAGAGACAGAGTGACATTCCAAGTGCAGCCTCCCATCAGCTGTAATTAATCTTTCAGTTAACAGAAGGACTAGAAAGCCTTTCATCAGCCACTTCTGAAGTCGAAGAGACCCTGCTTTTTGATGTTTGTATTCTGAGTAAAATTGTCCCCACCAGTTCTAACAAATTGAAACACCAGGCTAATTATGGCAGCTAATGAAGTGTGGGGAATGGTCACAGCTTGTCGTGAAACTGTTCCTTCAGCTCAGATTAGAGTTTCATCAATCACTTTTTTAAACTGATCTAGAATTGCTTCTGCCCGGTGCTTGGCATTTTTAAAGCTGTTTCTGTAATTGGTTTTTCCCCAAAGCTTAGGCTGTTTTTTGAAATATTATCTTTTTAGGATAAAATACTCAAACGTATGTGTGTGGGTCAGCGTGGGTGCATGTTATATATATTACTTCTATCAGCTGATCACTTGGTAGAAAACTAATAAAAGTAACATTTGATATACTGTTTTTAATCCATCTCACAATAGAACATATTCACATATATGCATATGAGTGATTATTCTTGGGATTCAGTGCATACTGGCATAACCACATGAGACACAGGGCAAAGAATGGGTAGCCTAACTATAATCAGAGGTTTCAAATTAAATGAGTGGTTGGGGTGACATTCTATAATATATATAAAACTGATTTAGTTGAACAAAACAAAATAATGAAATCTAGAATAACTTCCTGACTTGTGTACCATATTATGAATAAATATGGAACAAGATAAGTAATTCTCAGAAATGGTTATATACAATTCAGCATAACATTTCCACTTCATTTTTCACTGGGTCAAAGTACTTACCAACTAAAATTTAAACAAATACCATATGTAAAAATATAAATATAGCTTACATCAAAAATAAAATTATAGCGTATTACAGTACAAACATTTACAGCCTTCTGAGTTTATATTCTGTTTCAGAAAGGTTCATGTTTTCTGAAAGCCCTGATGTTTAAATCTGAAAAATGAATGCAATTAAAAGCAATTATGGATTATATTCTCTGCATTGACTCCATTTCCACAGTTAAATGACAATTATTGATAGCCTTCAGTTTTCTTCAGGTAGATCTAAATATCTAGAGCAATAAAATTAATAGAGATCAACTATTTAGGAATTTAGATCTCATGAGGAGGCACATTTGAATGTAGCTGTAAGTGTGTTCTTAACAATGGTGGAACTTTCTAAAAAATAGGGATCCAATGCCAGCAAGGGTTACACGAAAGATTCTGCTTTCCAAAGTTCAGAGGTTTCCAAAGGAAAGCTACAGCTGATAGGCTGTGCCAAAGGAAAGAAGCCTTGTTGGCACCTTACCAAGAAGGATACCATGCCAACATGGGGAGAGCCACAGAAGACTACATTCCGAAGACTACCCAGCCTTGAATCCATGAGAATGTCCTAATTCCACAAATTCTTTAGGGGGGAAAAAAATGCTTATCTAATCAGTCTAAAGGTACCCCTTGTTTGTTTGTCTTTCCACACAAAAATAAACAACCTGGAGATTAAAGATTAAACAAAAGAAATCTAGCTAAAGAAGAATACTTCTGAGCAAGAATGTCTGATACATTGACAGATAGCCTCCTTTTTTTTTATGAAAGTATTAAAAGATTTGTTTCAGAATTGCATAGCATCCTTTCATTTGAAAAGTATTTCAGAGCCGCTTCAGACTCTGAACTACCTTGTATAAACTATGGGACTTTTTTTTTTCACTTTCATCTGTTATTAAGACATACCAAGGTCCAGTGAGGGGGGAAAAAGTGAAGTTATTACTAAAATACCCTCAAATATATGAGGGGGTTTAATTGCTGAAAATATATATTGCCTTCTTACACATCCTGCATCAATTTTATTCTTTTTATTATGTCAAGGGATAGTGAGAAAATGTAAGAATAAAATCTTAGAGATTATTTCTTTTCTGAACTATCACAAAATCTTTTAACATATTTATGTATAAACAGTAATATTAGGGACAATCCTCATTTCATGTCAACTTACTGTGTTAATAAGAATATGTATTATACAGTGGCAAATTTTACATTTGACAAATTTCATTTATTAAACATGCAGGAAAAAGTACCTGTTATCCTCTTTTTAGAAAAAAATAATTTTGGAAGTTATCCTGTAAGACTTAAACTGTTTCAGTAACAACAGTCAATAAGTTTAAAATGCCAGTCCAACAATTTCATCTGTACTTTTGTTTTTTAGCTCTGATTCAGTAAAGTTCAAGGGTATCCAAGTATGAAATAGCTTGTGAGGAAATTCACATCACTCTCTTAATTTAATTTAGTTGTAATGAAGAGTGCATTCGTTCCAAAAATAGAATATTATCTCTGGCAATTTGGGTTGAAATATAGATATTAGGCATGTTTAGGAAGTGCCAGGACAAAATAATAGCCCACACTACTTTTTACAGTCTATGATATAAGAAAAATAAAGAAAGGTATTCTTTTGCAATTTACTTCTTTATTGAAATATATATTCCACTCAGTCTTACAGGCCCAGAAATACTGACAGTAAATGTATTAGCACATATGATAACATATTATAATATATCAAAGCTAAACACAATTCAGCAGACTAAAATGAGCCTTTCTTTGTTTTCTGAAGTCTTAATGTTTATCCTCACAAAGCCAACTAGCATATGTAAGGAAGTTTCTACTTAGGCAGAGATTTTGCAGAGTCACCAATGACAGCAACTTCTTTCATGATACCTTTATATGCATCCTTGAATCTAGTGAAAATATATAATTAAGATGATGTCATGAAAATGTCTTAACTTGAACAGATTTTAGCTGTAATGATGATACATGGAGAAGAAATTGTGTTAGCTGCACATGTAATATAGATCACATTCAAAAACTGTTCAGTTATGATCATATCTTATAATTCCATGGATGTTTTAAATCTTGCATGAGCCATTATGTCTCTATGGAAAACTAGCAGCTCACCCTTTTCCTAATACTATTTCTTTTACCTCTCACTTTTCTATTTGTCTTGCAACTGAACTGAACTCTAGTCTCATTCTGATCTACAAGTGCTACCGAAATAGATTTATAAATCTACTTACACGCACACACAGTGTGTCTGTGTATAAATATGTATATGTATATACATTCCTTGACTGCTACAATATCAAAGATGACTTACTGCGAAAATAAATCAGCTGTTATGAGGTATCAGTTGATATTTAACCATTGACCAACAATTAAAATTGAAAAAACATTGAGAGATGTATGTAGCTTCTAGTTTTTAAGATGTTTGGTCAACATTTGTTATAATGAAATGTCTGTTGCATAAATTAAATAGCAATTAATATATTTTTGTCTTTGAAAGATAAAAATATTAATGTTGCTAAAGACTTCCCACTGTGAGAATAATTTCCTGATATTTGTAAAGTGTTATCATTCACTTGCTGTCATTAGCCAAATAAACTATGAAGCAGAATATAATAATATGATGAAAGCATGCAGAAGAACACAAAAACTTTTATGATTTCTAGTTTTCCTATTTTATAAATTAATGACAGGTTGATTCAAGCATTCTTATAAAGTCATTAAAAAGTTGAAAATTGGCCTCAATTTCTGTCAGTTAGTCTTGTTAAAGTGGAGAGTTAATCTTTTGTTGTTGTTAGCTTTACTTTCATTTGGAGGAGGTAATTAGCCAATGAGTTAGACATGCTGCTTTCAGAGGCAGTCCTCCAGCTCATTGAAAAATACCATTAAATCCTTATGTGGAAAACACTTTGTCTGAGATTGCAGTTAAGGAAGGTACTCAGGCTTCAGATGAATTGGAGGATAGTATCATAAGCATGTGGAGGCTGATTATAGATAGAAGATATAATAAAGTAACTGAAAAGGTGCAAGGCTTCTTTCTCAGCATACAAAAACTAAATAAAATCACCTTTTCATTTATGGATCAATGAGTTTCTTAGCTGTTCACAAAATGACCAGAATAAGTTCCCTTCTTTGATCAGTTAATAAAATCTTCTTTGCCGAAAAGTAATGTATATAGAACATTTGCTAATAACAAAACTTAAGTTACATCAGATGTATTTAAATTATAGCCTCTGATAGTCCACCAGCTTTCTTCAGATGCTACAATGAAAGTTTGTGAAGTGCCCCTTTTTAAAGGTTTGCAAAACCCTAATGATCAGTCATTGATTTTTTTAATGTTTATTGATATAAAATCTACAACTGATGAATTTGGCTGTTCCATAAAAAGATAATGCCGAACATTCTGGATGATTATTTTGATCAGGTTATACATAAGAATCAGATTCCTTTGGCCCTGGGAGGTAATTGTTGGTTATGGTTAATATCCCATGTCATCTCTCTCCTTGTGAGCAGTGCTACTTAAGGTGTCTAAATGTACGAGTGGGAATTGAAAATTATAGTATAGGACCCTTTCATTAGCTGAAATATTTTAAACTTGTTTCACTGAGGCCAATACTGGTGTCAGTGTACTTTGTGTGAAAAGTGCAATAGCAGCATTAGTATTTGACAGCCCTTGTTGAAATAAGTGAAATTAATGGAGCTCTTTTCATATACGACAAGGCCATGGTACCCCTTTCATGCTGCTTACAGACAGAGAAAAGTCAATACTTTTTTATTACTTGATGCTGACCTACATTCTGCACTACAAGTGCCAGGCCCACTAATTGGTTTCAGTTTTGAGGAAAGTTTGCCCCAAAGAAACATTGGAGCAGATAAATCAATCTTTTTTAGGGTAGCTTAGTGGCTTTGAGCAGTTTAAATGACATTTGTGTTGTATTGACAAAAGGGCCTGTTATACTTATTTTGTCATGTCAAAAGCCTTTGTACTAGATGGAAGTGTTAACCAGTATTAATATGATTAAAGGGAAGCCCCAATTCATTAGATTAACATTTTATTTTAATAGTAGATTCCCACTTTTTTCCTTTATCTTACTCCTCCTCCCCACCCCTTTTATTTTCCTATTAAATAGCACTGCACAGTCATTAAAAGTTTGTGAAGTGTCTTGCAGCTTCTCAGTTCAAAGCTCTTATTTTGCCATTACAGGCATTAGGATTTCAGGAAAGTCTTGGATGAGGACCCCTAGAGTTAAATGGAGGGAGCCATATTTTTTGCCATTGATTTTTAAGCAGAACTTCCCACTGAGTTCTCGTAAAATATCTTTGCCATTAAGCGCCCCTGTATACTTTATTCCAAATAAAATAGAAGTAGAATTGCACTGGATAGCATCTGAAAACAACATATACTTTTCTATTTAACATCGAAACAAATGACTGGTACCCAAGGAAATAATCATTTTAGATATTGTATAGACTCTAGTTTTAAATATAGGCATTAGAATGAAAAATACAGAATTCATTTATAAATCTTCTGTGGGTAACTGTAGGATTGTCACTCTGTTTGTGAAGCAAAGTGACAAGAGAATTTTTTTTCTTCCAAAAGCACATTTTGGAAGAGAATGATTTTAGTCATTCAGACCAAGATGGCCTTATCTTGTAATTCAATGCTATTTTGCTGGATAGCAAAAAAAAAAAAAAACTACTGTTCTCATAAATAGGACTTTAGTATGCTGATATCAAGACAAAGTCCATCTAGTATATACAACTTTGAAAAGTTGTTATTACATTACAGGCCTTAATTTAGTAGACTTTCTCCAAGGTGTGAGTATAGGATTGCAGCCTTTATTATTTTATGGAATAATAAAAAATGGCTAGTTAGGTAACTACTGCTAAAGCAACTCCTCAATACAGGCTGTTCTCTGCTTTCTCTCTCTCTCCCTCTCTCTCCTTCTCGTCTTTTTAAAATAAAATAAACAGCATTCACATTCTGTATTTATTTAAAAGTTTATAAACAAACGAATATATGTAAATTATTAAATTGCTTAACAAGGTGAACCAGTGAGATGCTTTCAAATGTTCATCATCTAATCTTCCTAGCTAAGAACCTTATCCATTTTCATTCACAGATCCAGATCCATTATCTATCCTAAATGATGTAGGAGAAAATCGGAGGTGTCCAACTCAGTAATATGTTTTATATAAACAATATTGCTAGGTTAAGTAAGAAAACAACCAGGCATTAGGAATTGTTAGGCGTTCCAAATGTAACAAGTGCTAACAAGATAAGTGAAAGTGTTTACTGCAGGAATGTAGACTTGGCCTCATAGAATTAAAAGTTAGCATTGGGAATTTGAGATTTTTAAATAGCAGCTAGGCTAAAATAATAACTTTAGACACCAATTCTTAGACCCCTTTATTTAATCCAAAGAATCCATTTTACAGGGATGTATTGCTTCATCCTCCCCACTCTTTATGAGATATTGCAATATGCTTATGAATTCACCCAATCAGTAAGGTTAACCTTATCAATCACATTGACTGCTATGTCCTATTACATGACTAATGACTATCTTTAATTTTTATTGTAAACTATAAAATGAAAGGATATTTTGCATAAGTCTATAAAGAGGTCTTGTAACCTCACCCCTCTTTAGGCTTCACTTGTCCACCTCCAATATCAATCCTGTCAATAAACCAATTTGTGCTTCAATGTAATTGTGTTCTGGATTTCAGTTTAAACATACCTCTGAGAATTTTTCCTTAAGTGATATATCTATTACAGCTATAATCTTTTCCATCTCAACATAATAGAAGAGGCCACACTATAATACACTGCTGAAAGTTCAGAGATTTCCCCCCTCTTATCTAGACATTCTTCAATCCAGGATCTCCTGCATACTTCCATATGTTGGTCATAATTGTCCAGCTTGTTCATCACTAAACCAAGATTTAGTCAATGAGCGATGCAGCTATATCATCATCCAGTGGACATGGATGGATTTCTTGGCCCTTTAGAGTTTTTGTATTAAGTTTTTTAGATCTATTTGCCCCTTTGCTTTGTTTTCAAAAATGCTAAACATTGAGGAGCAGGACTGTATTAATCCAACTGAGGAGCTGCTTATGTTCCCTGAGACCCATGTTGCTCAGTGTATCTACTATACATAGTGTCCAAAATTTACTAGATCAGTTTGGATAAATATTTTTTAGCTTTTGGATTAGGCTGGGGAATTGCATACTGCACTTGTTGGCATGCCAATCTAGGTTAGAGATATATATGCATGAAGCTGCTTCTGGGTTCACTGACTATATGGGTAGACTGGGACATTGGATTGCTTTAGCTGAATCGGAAAAATACTCCTCAATATACTGATCTTGGTTAATGTCATTTGCTGCCTTTGAATTATGTACATAAGCTGATTAACCTATATGACAGTCAAATTGTCAATTCGTTAAAAAGGTCATTGAGTCTATTGGTCTAGTCAGTATGACTATATTAGACTATATTCTCTTGAAAGTTAATAGGATCAGAAAATGAATGTGCTTTCTTACAAAATTAATGGGAATTTTAGCATTCAGGTTTGGATTATCAGCCTTTGGTTATAATAGTTTAGAAGACACAATCCAGTGCAATTCTAATTATATTACAAAATGGCTATATACATGAATAGTATTTAGTTTTTCCCAAACTTAAGACGTATTTCAAGAATTATTGTATTTGTAAAGACATGAATGAAGGAATGTTTCAGAGTAGTATTTTTGTCAATATGAATTATATGCTACAAAGTTTTATTTTTCCTCTTTTAGATAACACTTGTAGATATTGAATAACTTTATGCAAAAAAGTTATTGTTGATTAATGTAAAGTAACAAACTCTGCATACTCTTTAATATCACTACAAAAATATGAAGTTGTTAAAGGTCCAAGTAGCAGTTACAAAATCTAGTATGATGTCATTACTGCTTCTGTTGCTACAGCCTCCTTTCTCAGTAATAATGATAGACTCTGATTATTAATAATAGTTTATTATAGTCAATCCCACTACTAAGAACTATGACAATTGTGTTTATATTATTTTGTAGATGCAGACTGTTAGCTTTAATCCAAACAGTAAATATAGGTGGAGCTTTCAGCAGTGTATTACAGAGTGACATCTTCTTTATTTGGACTTCTACCCTATCCCTTTCCATTTTTCCATAATCTGACTTGTTTTCTTCCTGTCAATCAGTCAGTCAATCAGAATTTGGGGCCATTTTATCCTCATCTGGCTAATTTCAATAATTCCCACTTTCCGTTCACTGTTCCTTTCTAAAGATTTCCACTATTTCTACAAAATACTCTAGAACATTTCCAAGCCTCCTATTACTTCTTCTTTATGTATGGATGGTGTTGTTTTTGTTATACATGAGTACACATCAGTTGAACAATAGAAACACCTTCAGTGATAATAAGCCCAAATCATACTTAGGAGCTGCCTAAAGGATCATTCTTTGAGAACTTATTTAGAGGCTTAAGAATGGAAATAAACATTCATATTTCAAAATATAAATGGGAGGTTTACAAATATATTTCAAAATTTCATATATTTGTTTGTAAAAGTACTCTCAAGTTGGTACTTTGTTGGTCAAGTCTTCCTTAACTGGTTGCCTTTCAGAAATATTAGGCTATACTTCTATTATATGTAGTCAGCATGGTCAATATAATCCATCATAAATGGGGCACCAGAGAGCCTGGGTTAAATTATTGAACATGTAAGATAATTTACAGTGCAATAGTGTATATGTCAACTAAGAAGTAGTTCCTATTAAGTTCCGTGGGGGTTTACTTCCAAGAAATTGGATATCCTCTTAGTAAAATATGTAATGGGAATTAGGATTAGAATATCAGAGAATATTCACTTTGCTAGCTTTCAGGTTACCTATGAACTATATCAACTATAATGGATTTAAAATATTTCTTTGACATTCTGATTGGAAGAGCGTAATACAAGTTTATGAAGTTGTTAATTTATTTGATTCTTTGCTTATTATTTGCAACTACTTCAAAACTGTAAGGTAGAAAGGTTTCATTCCTATGCTGGCTTGTCGTAAGAGATATTGGCAGATTTCTTAGTACTAATTGCAACCGAATAGAAAAAAAGGTTGGCTGTATAATATAATAGATTGTCTTCTAAAAAAAGAACCATTTCTATTCAGGAAGGCTCTCCTTCCCCAAAATGTGAAAACTGAGGCTTTAGAATAGATATTAGTAACCTTGAGTCTCGTTTGGGGTGGGGTGGGGGGACTCTAAGAGCTCTCTCCAATAATTAACACAAATTGGTGGCATTCCATTTTAAGGTAGGAAATGTACAACGTTGTGATAGATCTTCTAAATTATTTATTATTATTCATTAGAGTTATATCCTAAACACCAGAAAGAAAAAAATAAGAGTTATATCCTGCCTTTAATCCAGAATCTCAAGGAAACTTATATGAGATCTCCCTTCATTTTATCTCCAGAACAACTAGCCTTGAAATAGAAGGAGAAATTGTCCTGAAGTTAGTCAGTGAGTTTCCAATGAGCTTACTATATAGAGAACTTGAATCTGGGTCTCCCTAGGCCTAATCCAGCATCTTAATCACTACATCACATTAGCTTAATCTATTTTATTTTTCAACAAACTACCTCTTCCAGCAAAACGTGGGAAAACAACAAACTCCTGGCCTCACACAATGTGTAATATGGTCACACACCCTTACTTCATCACCTGCCCAATATAGCCCTTGCCCCTTACAGAAAGCCTAAGCGCCCCTTTCCTCAAAATGGTGGCCCATTACTGTTTTAAAAGATGGCCCAGGAAAGAAATAATTCTGTAACTGTTTAACTTTAGAACACTCAGATTTTTTTTAAATACACATTTTAGAAGTGAGTTTACACAGAGGGACAAGCTATTTCCAAATTGCTCCTGTATAATGTCAGCAAGTCTTATCTAAGAGAATTCATTTGAATTTGTGAGTGGGGAATGCATCTGGTTTGCTTGGATGAACTAACCCCCAAAATCTGGTTAATAATTTGGGCATTTACTATATTTCTTGAATAATGAGATAAATAGGAAGAGAATCATATTTTAATATACTCTTTCATTGGCATAATATTACACAACCATGTGAACTATAATTGTTTTAAGAGCTGGTGAAGACTTGTCTTGCTATAGTCAGAGGCAACCCATGACCAGATCCACTAGTTTAAATATTCAGCTGTGACCATGTAGTGAAATAGCTTTTAAACAACAAGATAAACAGTACAGCTGCCAACATAAAGTAATCTTATGCTAAGGGACTAAAATGGCACAGTAGACTTCCTCTTTGTCATTTTGACTTGGATTTGAAGCTGGACGTGGGCTCAGTTCCAGCTCAAAAAGCCATTCACTTCAAAGGAACCTAAATTGTCCCAAGGAGCTAATTCTGGCAGTCAGTTGTTGTTATTGTCTGGCAAGTCATCCTAATAGCCAAAGCCGTCTGCTCTCTCAAATCACTGCTTATTTCTGGGGTCAGAAATGGCTGTTCTTGTTTTAACCTGATGGGAGACTGAAGCAGAGATTTACTGAGAGTAGAATAATGACAGCTGTTTTTTTATTACATTCTGATTTTGACTTCCTAACAAGTTTATTATGATTTGATGTTTCCCTCCCCCTTTGTTTTCCCCAATAAAATCTAATTAACTCTATCCAAACATGGAGCAGTTCCCAGTTTTTGGTTTCTTTGAATATAAACTGTTTGTTTTTCTGGATCTGTTATATTCTTGGAATCTGGCAAAACACATTTTCGTTATAGTTTTTGTATTTTCAAAGAAGTTTCTTGTTCTCATGGTACCTAGAAATTCATCAGAAATATTTTTTTGAAGAATCAGCTAAAGAGACCTTTATCAGCTTCAGTAGCCTGTAGCAGTCACATTACTCAACTCTTTTTCTTTCATCTTTTCACTTAGAAGTAAGTTAATAGAAGTGTAATATATTAAATATTGTAAATATTTTTATAATGTTTTACAGTATAATCCACTCAGAGGCTGGCAGGGAAGAAGGAAGAATTAGAAGTATTTGCTACCTCTCTTGCCTGTTTTTAAAATCCATTATTTTGGGTTTTACACAACAATTTTTGCATTATTACACACTCTAAAGGAAATAACTTTAGACTGACTCTTGAGATAGTCCAAATTTTACATAATTTGGGGACACGACACTGAGCAGTAGGAGCTTAGATAAAGTAGAATCTCAGTTCTTTCTGTTCTACCTTCTGCGATTCCTTTGGAGGATTTTTTTCTGAAATTGAGGATTCACAATTTCAGTAACAGCCAGCCTCATAGACCTTGAAAGATAGGAGAAAGGGAATCCAAAGTGTTCTAACCCTAACAAGCATAGTGGTGACAATATCGGATCACCATCTTCACAATTTGGTGGAGTCGAAGTCCCAAGTGATCATTACCTTTGGGTTTTCCTTTGCCACACGAGAAACCATCCTCTTCAGCATGGAGAGTAAAGCTGAATGAATAGTATTCCCAATAGCTCTCTGGCCCAAAACTAAACTAATTTTCAGCACCAGAGTGGAAAGATCAGCTAATGTGCACAAAAAAAAAAAAAAAGTACCTTCCACTTTTTTCTTGTATATAGTTAGAGAAAAAGATTGTTCCTTCCCATCTCGCTTATATGGATACCTACTTTGCCAGATTAATGTTTTATTATTATAAAATGTTTGGACAACAGTAAGAACGAGTAGTTCTTTTCCTTACTGAAGCAGTGCCCAGTCTTCTTGTCTTGCTTGTAGTGCTGGAACCTATTCTAAGTTGGGGACAGGGGTGCACCCTGAGACCTGGGGATTCTCCAAGGGACTTCTCTGAACTTGTGGCTGTCATGCCTGACTTTTCTGTCACCATGGAGGAACCTTAAACATAAATCTTACCTCTCTAGGCCCAATTCAGATAGTCTTACTGAATTATTGGAGGGCCTCAGTTGTTGTTTGCAGATCTATAAATATATAGGAGTTATTTGTGTGTGCAACATGTTCTGACAGAATACCCGTGGGTTGATGGTTTGGCTGAGTATGTCATATATTTATTCTGTACACAGAGACATAGGAAAAAAGTATCATTCAGTTAAAACTGGAAGCAGATTTAAATTTTCTCACATTTTCCATCTTTTTTCCCCCTCTAGGATTTCTTAACTATGCTACCATCAATTCCTTTGTTTGGAAAGTTTGGCCAGGCCTATTCCAGAGCTGGGCAATTTGTTTAAACACTACTTCTCCAACCAGTTTTATAAGAAATTTTAAAAGCTAACCCTTTTAAGGCCAAAAATGATGCTTATGGTTACCACATTCTAGCTGAAGATTCTTATACAGACATTGTTAGTATAATCGAGTTGTGGAGTTTGAACTAAAAGAAGGGTTCCACAGCAAACTATCAACTGCTGTCATCATTTCCGTGAAGGATATCTGAAAACAACCTCAGGAACAGATCTCCACTTCCCCTTTCAATATGCAGAAGCTCCAAAAAGAAATAAAATTTAAAATCAGTGGTATTTGGCAATAACTTCAAGAATTGGTACATTTTCTTAATCAGATACTCTCCATTGTTTTTACAGTTGTTTCAGAAATGTAACCTGTTTCTTCCATTGAAGAATAAATAAACATAAAATGAAACACATTAATGATGTGATGTCATCCTTATGAAATTATTAAACTGTTAATTGACTGCACCCTTCCCTACATTAGTATCTTTCAAATATCTTGGAAAATCAATGCCTAGAATTCGTTGCCAGCATGGCCAGTAACATGCTGCCTGGGTATACTGGAGTCTTAGCTCCAACACATCCAGAGGGCATTGTATTGGTGATGGCTAATTGAGTGTAATGCTTACATTGCACCTGTCTGCAGCTCAGACCAAATATGGCTTTTCCCAGGATCATCCTGCAGTAACAGAGCACATCTGCATGGTCTTGGGAAAAAGACACCTCTGCTTTAAGGAGTTGTTCGCAGTTTCTTTTTGAGCACCCCCCATGCTCTCCAGAGCAATGCATAACTCTACAGGGTTCTGTGGGGGCAATCAAATATTACAACCCAATCGTAACTATACTTTCTTATGATTGGATTATTTTACTTTTACTATATATGCCAGCCCTGCCGTGACATATGCCATGAATGACCATGTCATTCATTCAACTTACATGGTCTCCCATTCCTTATGTTACTCCAACTGTTTTTCTTTTCCTTTCTCTTTTACCCCCCAACTTAGCTGATCCTTCTCTTTTTTATCACTGTTACAGAGGGCACTGAGGGGTTATGAGACCATTAGTGAATCACTGGAGAATTTTCCTGCTTCATTGGTCTGCTTCTTAGAAATTCATTGTTCATAGAATTTGGTTGATGAGCCCTCCAAAAGTTCTCTGTACATAAAAAGTGGCTAAATGCTAGAGTAGATTCAGCCGTATCATTTTACATCCTGTTTCATAATATCTGATGCTATGAGATAGAAAGAACAGAAAGCCAAGCTCTTGGGCAGGGACAAAACATAGATCATTTTTAAAACGATAACAATACAAATAAAAATTGACAGAAATTTTAAAGCATATTTGGATGTGTCTCTGTGAGTAAGGCGGATCATCAAATTCAAAGTTTTGAAAGTTTTGTATTTATGACCAGCAACAGGAAATGAATGTCCTTTAATTCTGGTAAGTGAAGAATGGCAACCTAAGGCAAGTCCCTCCTATAAAAATTTAATTTCACCAAATAAATCTGAGTGCTTTTGTTCTAGGAAGGGAACGGGGGCTGGTCAGAATGCATTCATAGAAAGGTGTTGATGAATAGGGAGGCCACAGTAATTTTTAGATGTGAGGGCTATCTCTTTGATTGCTCCAGCTTTCTGGTAGTTTATGTCTTCATGATAATTCACCCTATGTTGTTACTTACCTTTCTACTACATTTTCCCATCAGTCCAATTAGATCTGCCAATACTTTCTCAGATTAATATTCTTTCTTGGTTTCTTTTAAATACATTTGACCCCATTATAAACATAACCTATGCCAACCAAACCAGTTTCAATTGTTGATAGTTCTCTGCATATATTCAGGTGAAAAGTACTTCCCATTCACTCTAATCCATTCGTTCATCTACCACACAGACCCTATTCAATCTTCCTTCCTTCCTTCCTTCCTTCCTTCCTTCCTTCCTTCCTTCCTTCCTTCCTTCCTTCCTTCCTTCCTTCCCAGCCAATTTTAATAATCCACTCCCTGGGCAAAATATGCCTGTGGATTTTATGAGATCAACTTAAGAGGACAGCATTCTGCCCTTTTTGCACTAATTGAATTTGGTAGGAAAGGGTGTACTTAAAGCAATGAATATGAGCATTATTTATTTCAGAAGTCCATGTTTGTGTTTTCTTCCAGGCGTATATTTCATATTAGGGTTAATACAGCTTTTAGAAGTTAAAGGTTGGGATTCTTTTTCCAACTGCTCATATGGGAGGAGTTCAACCTTAGCTGAGGCAATTAAGTTTCTAGAAGGGATAATTCCAGAGGAAGGTACCTAGTGCTGCTTCCTTGTGATAAGAGAGTAGTGCTAATGTTTCTCTTGGTTATTCTGTCATTTTCATCTCCTTAGTCTGCTTAAGCTTCTCCCTGTTCCACCCCTTCTTTAGACTCTTTCTACTAATTCTGTAACTTATCCTATGTCATAAACATCCCCTTGTTGCCACACTGCAGCTTTAGTGCCATTGTATAAACCAGGAATGTGCCCCTCATATTGAAATGACTGCTGAAGCTCCACACTATTGGCTCATTTTTAATAAATGGCATGTTCAGGTTCTTCTATATATGAAACAGCCCACCACTACATCAGCTTTCCACCTCCAGCACTGCAGAAGAACAACATCAGTTTTGGGGAAGTAGGTACCACTGTATTTAATGAGCCAGTTGCTAATTTTTTTTTTCTAAATTGCATCTCATATTTTGTTGTTCTGTGCTAGATTGAACAAAACATGCAATTAAAATGTGGGGCAGATCAGTAGAGAGGGCAGCAGCAGTAGGAAAAAGATGCCAGAAAGATGGGGTGAATGGTGGGGCAGCATGAGGACCTAGGAAGATGGGGGTGGGAAAGGCAGAAGTTGCGGGAAGTGGGAGGTACATCTGAATTGGTTGTTATCTAATTTAGATAATTCACATTAATGTTGAGTTTAAAATATGACTATGGTTCTTTCTGAAGCTGTAAACTGGACTAGGAGCAGACAATCAGTAAGACATTTGATAGCTATAAAACAAAATGTAAGCTTGTCCTGGGCACAGTTTATATTCCTCTGCCTTTTCGCCTTCCAAAGCAGTTTCTATGAAATCTCATTCTTTATCCAGTTTGTGATCAAAAAAGAAAACCAATAAATATCAAATAAAATGCCAAGTAAGTATATGAGAAACATATACAGTGCATTCAGAAAGTTTTCAGGCCCCCTTCACTTTTTTCAATTTTGTTACGTTGCAGCCTGATATACAATCATTCAAATTCATGTTTTTTTCTCATTAATCTACACTCAGTACCCCATAATGACAAAGTGAAAACAGAATTTTAGAAATGTCTGTAAATTTATTAAAAAGAAAAAACTTAAATATCACATGTACTTAAGTACTCAGACCCTTTACTCAGTATTTTGTTGAAGCACCTTTGGCAGCAATTACAGCCTTGAGTCTTTTTCGGTATGACATGACAAGCTTTGCACACCTGGATTGGGCAATTTTCTGCCATTCTTTGCAAATCCTCTCAAGCTCAATCAGGTTGGATGGGGACTGTTGGTAAACAGCCGTTTTCAGGTCTCTCCAGAGATGTTCAATAGGGTTCAAGTCAGGGCTCTGGCTGGGTCACTCTAGGATGTTCACAGAGTTGTCCCTAAGCCATTCCTGTGTTGTCTTGACTGGATGCTTAGGATGCTTAGGATCATTGTCATGTTGGAAGGTGAACCTTCGGCCCAGTCTGAGGTCCTGAGCACTGTGGAACAGGTTTTCATTGCGGATATCTCTGTCCTTTGCTCCATTCAGCTTTCCCTCAACCCTGACCAGTCTCCCAGTCCCTGCTGCTGAAAAGCACCCCCACAGCATGATGCTGCCACCACCATGCTTCACTGTTGGGATGGTATTGGGCAGGTGATGATCGGTGCCTGGTTTCCTCCAGACATAACATTAAGAATTGAGGTCAAGCAGTTCAATCTTGGTTTCATCAGACCAGAGAATCTTGTTCCTCACAGGTGCTTTTTTGCAAACTCCAAGCGGGCTTTCATGTGTTTTGCACTGAGGAGAGGCTTCCATCTAGCCACTCTGCCATAAAGCCCAGATTGGTGGAGGGCTGCAGTGATGGTTGTCCTTCTGGAACTTTGTCCCATCTCCACACAGGATCTCTGGAGCTCAGTCAGAGTGACCATCGGGTTCTTGGTCACCTCTCTTACTATGGCTCTTCTCCCCCGATTGCTCAGTTTGGCCAGGTGACCAGCTCTTGGAAGAGTCCTGATTGTGCCAAACTTCTTCCATTTGAGAATTATGGAGGCCACTGTGCTCTTGGGAACCTTTAGTGCAGCAGAAATTTTTTTGTAGCCTTCCCCAAATCTGTGCCTTGCAATAATTCTGTCTCTGAGCTCTGCAGGCAGTTCCTTTGACCTCATGGCTTTTGTTCTGATACAGTATGCATTGTCAGCTGTGAGGCCTTCTATAGAGAGGTGTGTGCCTTTCCAAATCATGTCAATTTAATTTACCACAGGTGGACTCCAACCAAGGTGTAGAAACAGCTCAGCAACAATCAAGAGAAATGGGAGACACCTGAGTTAAATTTCAAGTGCTGTTGCAAAAGGTCTGAATACTTATGCCAATGTGATATTTCAGTTTTTCCTTTTTCATACATTTGCAAACATTTCTAAAATTCTGTTTTCACTTTGTCATTATGGGGTACTGAGTGTAGATTAATGAGAAAAAAATGAATTTGAACAATTGTAGTATCAGGCTGCAACATAACAAAATTGAAAAAAGTGAAGGGGGTCTCAATACTTTCTGAATGCACTGTATTTATTCCTAACGGAAAAAAGTCAGCTGGAAATTAAATTTCAGGTGCTTCTTTCCTCAGCAACTCAGGCACCTGAATATTAGGAGCACACAATCATATACTTTTATGGACAAAATGGCAGGGCGCTAATTTGTTTGATTTCAGATTGAGCCAATTGATTAAACTACAGCATGATTGAGTTGCATTTTAAGAAAGATGCAGACAAGTAACCAGAGATTCACAGGAAGGTAATACAGTGTATTGGATTATAGTTATGATTGATTAAGCTTGCCTGTGATTTTATATTGTTACTCAGTTACTTTGGGCTGGCTGTATATGCTGTATTCGAATTCTTACAGACTCACTGAAATTAATTATTCTGGAAGATTCAGTAAAGCGCGCAGCAGAAATACCTATTCCTGCGTTTAGAGTCCTTTGTTTGATCACTAGAAAAGATACAACATTAAGGGACAAGCGTGTCCATGTGTGTGTGCACACGCTCACCAAACAAATTGCAGCTGCAACCATGCAATTGAAGCCTTGCCTTATATGTATATATGTCCTGCATGTAATGCACCTAGAAAGGGGTGGAGCTTCTAACATGCAGTCACAGATGCCATCTTGATTTTTTTTTACCCTGCCCCCCTCCCCTGTGGATACCCCTGGTAAGGGAAATTCAAGCACATCTTCATTTCCTTCAATTTCAAGATGTTAATTTTTTTCAACTTTTTCTTAAGCTTTGCCCATATCTGCTTCTTGTAAATCCAGCAGCCTCCATAACAGATAAGAAAACACTAATATGCAAGCAGAATTATACATTTCATCTTAGAGTGAAAAGGAGAAGAGACAACATGAAAGAATGGTGGAAACTAACACTTTGCTGCATATTTCTGGTAAACTATGTGATCATCTTAGAATAAACCAATATATTTAGATTTAGAAATATAACACTACACTACCAGGGAAAGATCTGAATTTAAGAAAAAGCATGAAATGAATAAGGCAGGTTTGTGTTGTGCTTTACTTATCTATGATTTATTGATGAAACCACAATTGGTTTCACACAATACGCAAAATCACGGTTTACAAACCACAGTGGCTGAGTTCACACAACATACTGAGCTAAAATTGAAAGGCACATGATGGATTGGCAATTTATCTAATCCCAGTTATTGCATCTGAGTGTGCAATTTTATGATTATACTGCTAGAAAGAGTGAAGAAAATCTGATGAATGCATGCATACTGGGATAAAGACTGTCACTGGATCCCCCTTCTCTTTCCCATGCAACCCTTATCCTTGTCTGAGCAAGACTAGAAACTTGCCTTTAAAAGCTAATATTCTTATGACATCAACTGGCCTTAGAACCCAGTTTTCCCAACATCAGAAAAACAACAAAAAGGGCATGGCAAAGTGAGTATTTTTTTTATGTTGAAAAAGAGAAGAGGAGGTTTGTTGTTACTGGCAGATTAGCTGGAGATTACTGAATTGGTCTGTTCAAGAATTTAATTTCATGCACAATATCAAGTTCATGCTGCTTGTGTCTACAAGATTATTGGAAACGCACAATTTCATATTGAGCTTATTTTGTAGCATGTCTGCAGGGATGGAAAACCTCTGGCCTGCAGGTCCAATTCAGCCCTTTAGAGTTCTTCTCTGGCCTACCAGTTGCCTGCTGAGGCCCTTCCAGAAAACTGGCTCTTAAACCCTTTATGTGGTGGCTTAGCTTCGCCTGGCACTTGCCTCTCCTGTTAGGTAAATCGAGGGCTGAGTGAAAGGATTTCAAGACCAAGAGATGTTGACTCTCCAATGCTTCAGTCAGCTGAAGGCCAAGTACAGATGAGTGAGCCAACATTTCAAGAAACAAGAGCTGGCTTCTGGAATGAGGATAAGGATGAGATTTTAATGCCTCTGAATTCCTGCCATAGTAATAATGAGTGATTTCAATTACCCTGACATCTGCTGGAAGGCAGACTCTGTTAAAAATGGAGCACTTGCTTTGCTGCGAGTTTCATCTTTCAGAACATGCAGAACTAAACGAGAGGAATGTATTCCTTGGATTTAACCCTGAGTAACTGGGGACAATTGGTTGATGAAGTTCAAGTGTTCTCCTGGAATGTGTAATTGCAATGGCAATGGCCTCAGCGTAGTTGGATGTGCATCTTCAATTTTAGGAGCACCAAAAACAAAAAAAACCCTTTCAAGAAAATTAAAGCAGGGTCCTATAGCGGGAAACTGATTTTACTATATCCGGGGGAGCCCAGAAAGATGGCGTTGAGGTAGCATCTGTTGCTAAGAGCTCCCTCTAAAGACAATTTTTAATTAACTCTTTTGCTTTTATTCCATTTTATTTTATTTTCATTTTCATTCTTGTTCTGCTGGAGATCTGTATTTTTACTATGGGGAAAAGGAAGAAGAGGCAGCACTCACATTCTGCTTCCCAGACTTCACTCAAGACTACCAAACAGCGGAAAGTTGACAGATATCTAAAAAGCAAACAGCTACTTGCCATAAATATCCAACCCCCATCGCTCTTCCTGATAGCCTTTCTAATAGATATGACCCCCTGGAATGGGATCTACAGGTGGAGATAGAGAGCTCCCAACTTTTAGATCTTTCTGCTTCTCTGTCTGAGGAAGCCTCTTCCTCGCAGATTGCAGCCATTTGCCCAGCTGCTGCAAGGCTTATACAACAAAGGGATGAGGACCTAAAAAACAAAAATGTTACTGAAATTATAACCAGGCAATGCCTATTGATGACACAAACAGTACTGCCAACGTTTGAGCTTCTAACTACAGTTAACAATAAAGTGGACGCTCTAAAAGAGGCCTTTATTAAGCTTAAACGCAGTCATCCAAATGCTACTGCTGAGACAGTCAAAACAAGCACATCTAGCAACTACTGCATCTCAAACGCCACTAATAGTGGTGGAAAGGTGGATTCTACTTTGGAACCTAAAAAGAAAGTGAGGAATAAGTTAAGAGATCTAAACCTACATCCAGAGGAGTGTGCGAGGCAAGCACCACTCTCCCAGGAAGTATTGGACCAAAGGCAAATAAATCATAACTGTCACTTACAGTCAAATCAGATTACTCTACAAATCCAAAATAACAGAGGAAAATGGGGATCCAGAAGTGCAGCTATTCTCTCCCTCAGTCAGCTTCTACACTGCGAAAGGCAGTTGACTGATTTGCAGAAGGTTGAATTCCTTCCATCCAGGAGAGACTCTAAACGAATCCTTCTAACATTTAAGCATTTTACTATTGCCAGCATGTTGTTTAAAATAAAGCCTTTTCTGAGCAAGTTTGAATTCTTTCCATTATGTGTGTTTCACACAGAGGGAGTTAGCCCATTAATAACTCATCTTGGCAATAAGAGTGCTTTTAGCTTAAAGTTTAATTGTAGCAACATAAAAGTAGGTAGCTCCAAGGACGTTCTATCGCCACTGTCCTTGAGAAGAGACAGTCCGAGTAAACAATCTGTACCTCCCACAGCAAGTCAGTCTACTGAAGAACCCTTAGAGACAAACTCGATTAACTCTTTCAGGACCTTGCCAGATACTGAACAAGTGGATATTATAAAAAGGCAAGACAATCTGAGGGAATTATTATCAATAACACATAAAGTTGCTAAACCTTTAATAGAACTGGTCACTCTAGCTGCCCAAGAAAATAGTACCTATCTTGAGAAACCTTCTGCTGGTTCACCTCCTATCTTAATACAGAATATTGACATGTAAAAGAACAACAAAGAGTCCTTGGGAGTAGTTTCTACCATACTCCCCCTGCTTCCTGATGAAATACTATACTATGCAGAGAACATAAGGAATGGAATCATAATTGAGGCCAATAGACAAGAAGATGCAAGATGCAGTTCAAATCTTTGTGAGTTACTAACAGGCTGGCCGTAGAGTAGGACAGAGTTACAAGGAGGACACCTTTAGCTCAATGCTTCTAAAAATAGACACAAGCCCCAAATTATCTGTTACGGCTATAGCTCATGAGGCAGTCCAAAATGGGTTAAGGAGAGAATTTTAGCAGGAAGATCACCATCGCCTAGGGGTAAGGCATTCCTTCTGGACATTGATACTATTCAGAGTTGCCAACCTGCAAAAGCATCCCACCCAAATTGCTGCTTACCTCAAAACCTGTCAGAGCTCATACAACAGCAAGGTAGTAGTGAAGGTTGACAAATTTCAAACCAGTGCATTTTTTTCAACAATGAAGGAATTTTGGACAACATCACTCCTGAAAGACTCATGTTCTTTAACCTCAAATTACAATATTTTCCCAATGACCCCCACTGATATTAACCACAAAGATTCTATCTAGTTACTGTCACTGAATATCGTTGGTTGGAAGAGGAGAGTAACAGATGGGGACCTGGTGGAGTTCCTTTCTGACTTTGACTTCATAGCACCCCAAGAGACATGGCTGACCACATATGATGAAAAGGTTCACTTACCAGGTTTTAGTTCCCGGACTATTCCTGGAAGGAAATATAAGACTAAAGAGTGGGCATCAAAAGGACTGACTACACTTGCCAAAGCACAGCTGGGTGGGCAAGGACAGGAACTGGTCCTCGGAGATGACTCTCCCCATTACTTAGCTGTTAAATTTTCATACAGATTCTCTGAAATGGTGCTACTGAACATGTATTTACCCCCAGACTTGTCTCCCTACTTTTTCCCTGATACTTGGATGAACCTAGAAAAAACAGTGTTAAAGATAAACTCAAATCACCCTAAAGCTACTGTAATTCCAGTGGGAGACCTCAGTGCCAGTCTCCTTACACAATCTTGTACATCTGGGTGTTGTCCCTGAAGATCTTATAAATGACCCACCCCAACACTCTAGAGACCCCAAAAGAAATATGGCAGGTTCACAATTGGTCTCCTTGATGTATAAATGTAACCTCCACATTTTAGGAGGTAAAGAACCTGGTTTTATATATCCTTTTACATGTCATTCAAGAAACTCCAGTGTTTTAGACTATATATGTGTTGCGCAAAATAAAATTGGGCTGTTTTCAGACATCCAAGCCCACGTGAGGGAGGACAGCAACTACCAACCAATCACAGGACATTTCCAAGGCAGACCTGATATTAGATTATCTGTGCCTCATGATAAGGGGCTACTAGCTAATCTCAAAGTGAGGCAAAATAGAAGGCTCAATTGGGCTAAGATAGATACTAAGGCAATATCCACCTTTCCGAACTCAGAACAGGCCCAGACTTGGAGAAATGCAATTTCCTCCCCTACCCAAGGCCCAGATAAAAATCCTGACTCAAAACGCTGATCTGTATCTTTTGTTAGGAAAATTCTTAATAGATAAACTCCCTACCAGAAATCAACAGCAAGTAAGTTCTAACTGGTTTGATTCTGTCTACGTACCAGAAAGTTACTGAGGGCAGCAATTGCGCCAGGCCCAGGACACCCTACCAAAAAAAACACTAAAATGTTAAAAATTAGGCATGATTATAAGAAACTGATAGCCTCTAAAAAAGCTTGGTACACAGCTAAAATCTGATCAGAACTGGAAATTTCAGCTAAAGGAACAAACTCATTGTTTTTCTGGAGTACTGTACCTGGTTTATTGAAGGAACATAAATTCCAACTCAATATCCCTATTCCAGCTTCAGTTTTGGAGGATTTTTATGCATTTTTAAGCAAATCATTGACCCCTTAGCCTTTGAAAACCTTCCCCCCAGCCTCCAGTGATTCAGAAATCAAATCTATTATTTATTCTCCGAAATCCAACAAGGCACCTGGGGAAGATTTTCTACCCCCGAAACACTTCAGAACACATATTGATTGGTGGGCCCCATTGTTAGCAGGGCAGTTCTTTCATATAAATAACACAGGTCACAGTTACAGTCCTCGTATATAAAAAAAGAAACAAGAGTGATCCAAAAAATTATAGACTATAAGCCTTACCTGGAATCATGGCGAAGATGTATGCAAAACACCTTATGAGTAAAATAGAAGACTGGGTAATGGGGAAAAAAATCTCTTAGTGGAGGAACAAGCTGGATTTAGACCAGAGTGCTCCACAATAGACAATTGTTTTATTTTATACCATCTCATAACAAAACAAGCAATTAAAGGGAAGAAACTGTTTACCACCTTCATAGTTCTCAGTGTGGCTTTTGATTCCATAAACAGAAACATTCTGTGGAAGAAATTGGCCACCTTCAACATGGAACCCAGACTCTTACTCCTGGTTAAGGCCCTCTACTCAAACACCCACTTGAAAGTGTGTATGGGTGTAAATGATTCTCTAATTCAGAGTATACCTACTCATAAAGGTGCTAGGGTTGTATTCTAGCCCCAAAGCTTTTTAACTTCTATGTCAACAATATTCCAGGATTCCTGTATGCTTCAGACCCTCATATGCCAAAGAGCCATGATAAATGTATTAATATTCTTTTATATGCTGATGATTCTAATGGCACATTCTCAATAGGTCTGAGAAGACTGTTGTGAAAGCTAAATACATATTGCGTTCTCAATTCTCTAAACATCAATAAAACCAGATCTAAAGTGATGGTATTTAGCAAAAAAAAAAGTGTGAAATATAACTGGCAGCTGGATGGGGAGCCTACTGAACAAGTGAATTCTTTCACCTATTTAGGAGTGGCCTTTACCAACACAGAGTCGTGGGCAAATCATTTTAAAAGAAGCTTGATGAGGGCTGAGGAAAGTACCCCAAAATTATATAAATTGTTTAATTACAATTACCCAGGTACCTTGACCCCCATATTGAAAGTATTCAGGGCAAAAATAGTCCCGATGCTGACCTATGGCATGGAACTGTGGGGCCTTACAAATGCTACCACACTTGAGCAAGTTCAGACCCATTTTTAAGAAGCATACTGGGAAGTGACAAGAACACGTCAGCCCCTGCGGTCAGAGCAGAAACAGGTATCCACTCCATACATAGCCACTCAATAATATTTTTTTTTACTTATTGGCAGAGGATCTATTCAATGGACCCTGATAGGCTACCCAAAATACGTTTAGCTGAACAAGTATGGCTCAGCCCACCTCCTAGGTAAGCCGTTATTTTACAGCATGGGTTTTCCAGCCAATATTTACTCTCAACTGCCTCCCAGGCAAAGGAAATTTTTAAACAGAGAGTCTTAAATATCAGTGCCCAAACAGACACAGAGTTATTGGCAAAAAATAGATCTTTAAATTGGTTGGCTAAGGACAAAACCACTTTCCAAATCCAAAAATGCCTGTCAATGAATGATGCAATTCCTAAGAAGGGCCTATTCTAGAGCAGGTTTTGAGTTGTTGGATTCTATGGCCAAATATGGGCACTTCCATCACTTGCCATATCAATGGAGGACGTGTATATGCGGTGCCCCAGCCATCAAAGATACTGCTCATGTTTTGTTTGAGTATCAACTCTATGCCCCTTTTAGGCTTAGATGTTTAAAATCCCTACTTGAAAGGACAGCCTACTGGGACCTGAACTGAATTTTGTCCTATTTTCTCCTGGGGTCTAACATATACATTGTGAGCAGGACTGCTAAGTCTATAGACAAAGCAGTTCAGCTAAGAATTCATTATATTAAACAGATCAGGGTATCATGTAAAGGTGATATATTTATCTGAACATTGATTCTTTATATTTAGGACATATATATTTTATTATTGTATTTTCTTTTACTTATTTTATCCTTGAAACAGACCTTTTATTTTGTCTTTTATTTTATTTTTTCACTAGAAGTTTTCAAGCAGGGACTGAATGATCATTTATTAGAGATATTCTAGTGCAGGATTTTTCAACCTTATCAACTTTAAGATGTATGGACTTCAACTCCCAGAATTCCCCAGCCACACCTCTATGTTCACCTCCAACTTTAAGATTCTATGGTAAATCAGAACTTCTGTTGATTTTGACAACCATCTTGCCAAGATGAACAAAAATATAATAAACATTGCTTTCCCCAGTGTGGGCAGACAGTGATGGGGAAAGTGTCCCTATTGAAGTTTAGCCCTTCTTACAGATAGATAAAGCAAGAAGAGGAGCTTGGCTAGAAAAAAAGGTGGCAACTCAATGCTAATTTACGAACACAATAATTATGTTTTTCAGTGCCTCAGGAAGTTTGAGGCGCTGGATAAATCCCTTCGCCTTTGTTTACCACCACCATCTATACAGCGATTTAAAAGAGGGAGTGACCAGCTGGAGCTGAACAAGGGAGCTGGACTTGAACTGGCTCTCTCTGGTTTTGGCCCAATGCTCCTGTATCTAATATAGGAGTGAATGGCAGACTCCTATAGCTGTAACAACAAACCATTGAGAATGTCAGTTTGCCTCAGAATTGCTTTGTACATATATTTTTTTAAAGGAAAATTATAAACCAAGAAATAACTCCAGTTATACCAGAGCTAAAGTGATATCTTGTGATTAATGGTTTAATTTAATAGGCCACAATATATGTAGCCCTTTCTTCCCAAACATTGTTTAATTATTGGAAGGGTTTGCATCAGAGACTGGAAAAACTAAACTATGACTCAGGCGATGTTCTGAAGTGATTTAAGAGTTTGCCAGAGTATTGCTCACATTGCAAAAGAATGAGTTTCTATAATCTATGACTTATTGGCTGTTTCTAAGTGTTTCTGGCTGTGTCAATAAACTGTTCACTACTCTAATTGTGTTAATGAATTGAACATAATTAAACATACAGCATGTCATGAGCTTCCTCTGGCAAACATTTGGTTTCTTAAGTAAGACTTCCATTGGGGAAAAGCCCAACCATCAGTGTGCTGGTATTTAAACATCATTTCCCAAGAAAACTATTAAAAAGAAAGGTTGAAGGGGAAAATGCTACTTCTTTTTGGAGGCTGCATCATGAATGAGCAGGATATATTCAACTTATAATGTGCCAAACATAATGAAAAATGCAGGAAATGCAGCCTCTTGGGATTACGGGAAGGGTGGGTTTTGAGGAAAGGTTGAATGATTGGTGTCATCTTTTTTGTTCATATTGAATGTCCAAAATGACTTGCATTTTAACAGTCCAAAATTACAAAGGATTAAAACAAATTAGAACCCCAATACTAAAGCTATTGACATTTAAAGGCCTGGATGATGGGGGTGGGGGTGGGGAAGGCAATGAAATTCCTCTCCTGTTTGCTTAACAAACAAGCCACAGAGAGAAAGAGTATTGTCAGAATGGCCCTCTAGCAAATCTTCATTCCTAGATTCAGAACAAGAAAGTCTTATTCTTTGGTAGTCAAGCCCTGAACTCTTTAAAGTTTTAACCCCAGTTTTCTTAGAATGTACTTGAAGAGCTGGCAATCAGAGCAGATCTTTCAATTTGCATGTGTGATTCCCTGCTACCAGTGTGAATGAGGAACCATATAGTTGTCACAGACTACCATCTGGTGAAGTTTGGTTGGCCTGATGGCATCATATCCCTGCCTCCAAGGAGTGACGAATCATGAAGATAGTCTGTCCCACAGACATAAGGAATGTGATGAATGGCCTGTGGCAAGGGTTCTCAAATTTGCATTGACATGACCCCTAAATTGACATCACATGACCTCTATTGCTATCCCTAAAATGAATTTTACACTCCCCCCCCCCAACTAAAACAAATCATTGCACTGGAATTAGGATGAGGCAAGAAATAAATGCATTTTATTTTATATTTTATAACACTCAGCTCTATAGTATCAGAATCTGGAGAGGCTGTGCTTGTCCTAAATGATTCCCTTGATGCAGTGAGGGGGTGAAAGATGGCCAATAAACTGAGAGAGATTCCCAACAAGACAGAGACTTTTTGGGTGGTGATTCCCAGATATGGAACATTTAGAACATGTGGTGCTCCCTCAGAAATAACCAGCATAATTGTCATTGAAGACCCAAGTGATCTCTCCAGCTAGAAGTGTGTATTTCCAGCTTTGGTTCATATATCAGCTATGCTCTTTCCTGGATGGAAACATCCTAACCTAATTTCAAAATCACCCCAAATCTGCAATTGGTCCAGAAAGCAAAAACACGAGTAGCTATGGGTATACCTCAGTATGCCCATATAATAACCACTCCTTTGGGAGCTGTACTGGCTCCCTGTAAGCTTTAAAGACAATTCACAGTTCAGGTTAATACTTCTAAAGCCCTTCATGGCACAGGGCTTAGTTATTTGTGGGATTGTCTGTCTCCAATTTTCTCTGCTTCTCCCATGAGATCTGGCAGGATGAGGATGCTTCAGGGCCCTTCTGCAAAACAATGTCACTTAGCAAGTCCCAGGAAGCTGGTCTTCCCTGCCACAGTGCCTACCCTGTAGAATAACATTCCCCCTGAGGTTTGAATGGCCCTGACTGTACTGGCCTTCCATACAGCCCTGAAAACCCAGTTCTTCTTCTCAGGCATTGAGAAGAACAGCTCATTGGAAGCTCTTGAATGGAATATGCATTGGTTATGCTATTTTTTCTGATTTTTTTTCCTTCTAGGTGTTCATTGTGCCTTCCTGATATGATAGATAGAAAAGCCAAACTTTTTAATAAATATTCATTTATTATGTGTTTCATTACTGCTGTTATTGTGAACAGCTTTGAGATTCTTCAGCACAGAAAGTGGTGTATAAATATATGAAATCACTAAATCATAACCCTGCCTCTGCTTCCTGTATTGGGTTAAATTATTATAGGAATTTCTACAGTCAGGGATATGGCCTTGGGGGTACAGCTGTAAATTTTTAAATGGAGAAGATTGTTATGATGGCCCCATTGCTCCTTCCATAAGAGAATCCACATTCATATCCACATGAAAGTGGAAAGAAGATAGAATTGTTTGAAATGTTATTTAGTTCATTAGTTGATTGATTTATAGTTAATCTTTCCTTGAGGAGCTCAAGACGGTGACCAGATCACATTATTGGATGGAAAAAATAAACAGGGAGAGACTTTCACAGGATACACACAACAAAAAACTAGGCAGTGCAGTTTGGCCTCCTGTAGGTCTCCCAGACCTGGGATGCAAAGGTTCAGAAAATCACTAGATGGCAGCAAAGAGACAAGAAAAAAACACGTATTACATGCTATCCAATGGTAATCTGGATTTTTGTGGCCCTAGCCTAGTGTGAACCCTGGACCTGGCCTGGGCAGTTAATTTATGGCTCAGTATATTATATGAACCCTAAAATTTGGGTAAAGAAAAACCATGTTTAATTTAATTTTGGGTTAAGTGTGTTGAACCCCACAGCTATAGAGTTTAACCATAGTGTTAATTCCTTTGATTACAAATAACTGAAATAAATACACACATGTACATGCACAGATTTTCTGTTATTTATGCTCAGAGGAACTAGTGGTCCAGTTAAACCAAAATAATATGAATCTCACAGTCCTGTGCATAGATGGGAATAAGCTGCTGAACTCAGAAATGCAATTCTTAACTTGTAATTAGTAACGCAAACACTCTTACCAAATAGGGTTACCGCTGAAGCTGCTTTTTCATCAAAAAATAATCAGCTTGATTTTTGTCCTACTTCTCTGCTAATTTGCAACATGTATCTACCGGTGCTAGGGCAGAATGGATGGTCCATTGCTGACCATATCGTATGCACGTATGGAGCAGATTATCCTGGCTCAAGCCTTGAACACAGCTCTAATAGCCCTCATATCACTTTCAATCAGGGTAATTCATATATATTTTCAACAACATATCTGTCAGTATGCATTAAAATTCCTTTTTCTAAAAGCATTCAGGTCAGGAAGCCAAAGCTTTGGACAGTTTAGAAATTGGTCCAATTTCTTAACATTTGTCATCCTTTGGATTTGGACAAAAGTTTTATTTCTCCCGTTTTCAAATCCTAACATCTTAACCATCACAATGCTGCAAGAAGTTCCCAGTCTTAGAAAGTTGGGTAGTTTCATTAGAGGACCGCTCATATCCCAATGCTTTCAGGAAGTTGCCTATCCTACATACATATTTTTGACCTCAGTGTGAACTATTGCAATAGCCACCTGGCAATTTTGGCTGCCTCTGCTCACTATTTTATCACCCTTGAGACTCCTGAGATTGAAAACTTCCGAGCTTCATCAAAGAAACTCTACTACTTTTAAATCCGACTGCCACCGTGCATAAAATAATTTTTAGATTAGATTTAGATTTTAGATTTTTTTTATCCCGCCTTTATTATTTTTTTATAAATAACTCAAGGCAACGAACATACCTACTACTCCTTCCTCCTCCTATTTCCCCACAACAACAACCCTGTGAGGTGTATTGGGCTGAGAGAGAGTGACTGGCCCAAAGTCACCCTGCCGGCTTTCATGCCTAAGGCAGGACTAGAACTCACAACTATGGTAAATCTTTTGAGGGAAGATGGATTGGAAGAAGAAACATCAATAACCTACGCTATGATGATGTCACTACCCTGGCAGCCAAAAATTCAAAGGATCTGCAAGCCTTAGTAATAAAAGTCAAGGAGCACAAAGAAAAAATGGGATGAAAATTAAATTTAAAGAAGACCAAACTATTGACAATAAGTAAAATAACCAGCCTTAGAACTAATAATGAAGATATCAAACTGGTGGATAATAGCGTCTGGCTTTTAGGATCAACCATCAATAGTAAAGGAACATGCACTCCAGAAAAACTCTGTAGCACTTTGTAGAGCAGCCATGAAGGCCTTGGAAAAGATATTCAAATGCCATGATATCTCTATACTTACAAAGATCAGAATTCTGCAAGCCAAGGTATTCCCTGTGAAATATGGAAGTGAAAGTTGGACTTTGAAAAAGCAGATTAAGAAGAGTATTGACGCCTTTGATCTCTGGTGTTGGAGAAGACTCCTGAGGATACTGTGGACAGCCAAGAAAACAAACAAATGGATCATCGAATAAATCAACTCAGAGTTCTCACTCGAGGCCCAAATGATCAGGCTGAAATTATCCTGTTTTGGACACGCTATGTGAAGACCTAGCTCTCTAGAAAAGTCTCTAATGCTGGGAAAGGTGGAAGGAAGGAGAAGAAAAGAAGAACCAGCAGCAAGGTGGATGGGCTCAGTTACAGTGGCGATGAGTGCACAGTTGGAAGGGCTGAGGGACCAGGTTAGGGAAAGATCACCATGGAGAAAATCTATTGATGTGATCACTAAGAGTTGACAATGATTTGATGGCATATAATCATCATCATCAGTCATGATAAGTCCTGGGAAGTCACCACCCCTTTTTAAAACATTTTAAATACATTTTTTTAAAAAAATGTATATATTGCCAAAACAGTATAGGAATAGAAAGACATGATTCTGAAGAATCTATTGAAATGCTACACTGAAGAGATGCTGAGAAGTGGATGTTATGTGTATATAAGCCAGCCACTGGAAAATGGAGAATCTGCATAATAGCATTCAAACAGAGTGAAAAATTGGTCATGCTTAGGGATGTTTACTCAGAACCAGGAACGCTTTTATAATTAAATGGGATATACTCCTCAGTATAAATCTGAAAACTTTCTAATGAAACCTACTAAAATGAGGGTTCTCTTATTGGTGTACTTTAGGGCTCTCAGGGGCCCTTGGGCAAAATGTTCATACACAGATACACCCTGCCTTCTTTCTGCAATGTCAGTATACATTTGCCTCCATTTTTCCCCTCTAAAGTCAATAGATGAATAACAAGCATGTGGTGAAATTCAGACCCTGAAAGAATGCTTGACATAATTTTATTCATTCATTACAAAGATTTTTATGCTGCCTGTTCCACCAGACCCTAGCCACCTTACAGTATCAAAACAATGAAACCACCAGTGACATTGGGGGAAAATATCAAAAAAAGGCAGGAAGACAACTGCAATTGAAGTTCCATTTTTTATTACACAGTTTATGCTCTGATTAAAAGATTGTGTTTTATCACAGGTGCAAAGCATATAAAAAAGGGGGACTTCTGTTGCACAGCTGCAGCTGCCATCTTGACTTTTTGGCCTCATGGATGTCCATGATAACCTACCATTCGTAGCACAACCTCCCTTGTAGTAAGGGATCAGTTTCACAGCCTTGATTGAAAAGCATTAATCCATCAGATCATTTCAAATACTGAATTATCCTTTGGATGTGGCCCCTTCTATGTAGGGGGGCTGAGATAACTGTCTGATTGTCTACCTATCTGAAAGGGCCCGGGGACACTCTCTAATTCCCCAGTGCAACAAAGGGAGGGTTTTCTTTGGCTAACATTCCTTAGCGTAAGAAACCAAAGAGCACAGCAGGGAGGGGTTCTTTTTTCTTTAGTTGAGTTGTCAATTCTTCCTCTTCCCCTCAGCATCCTGCCATCTAAAGAAAATGACCAAAATGGGCCAAAAGACTTCTGAGTATTGAATGTGGCTGCAAGGATTTGAACACAAATGCAAGCCTGAGAGGAGATTGGATAACAAAACAGTCAAGTTGTCTGGGAAGCTTGGAAAATAATACAAATTAGACAAGTAATCAATAGCATTCAGCCTTCTAAGTGAACGCCGCAGAACAGAAACCTCAAGCTCGTTTAAATTGTGTCTCTGGAAAGTTTCTCTCTGTTGCAAACTATAATAACACTTGTTACAGGTTTGTTAAGTGATATTCCCATTTTGACAGAGATTGTTTACCCAAACAAGGGAGAGAAAGCAGCTGTGATCATTCTTCTTCCAAGTCAGCTTTTTATGCATGAAGTAGCTTATTATGAAAGAATTGAGAAATTTCAAGATCCAATATTTCATTGTGAGCCTGATTAATTACACTTCATTAAACTGAAGATTAAAAGGAGTAAAGGCATATAGTTGTAGCTAAACATCCAATGAAGGATGGATAAGATAATCATTAATTGTTTAGTAGAATTGTTTAGGGTCATCCAGTATGATCTAACAAGGGCTAATGGAATAAAGGGAAACACACCCAACAGGGAATTTAGGCCAGATGAATCAGGCAGCATTTCCTAAAGGACAATAAATATTTTCTGGGAAAGGAATGGATATTGTTAATATTAGTTTAACTCATGGTAGGACAATCTCCCAAGCACTCAGCTGGATAAGAAGCTCACCCTTACCCCACCCCATTCATTTCTCAGCAGTAGTTATGACTGTACTTTGGTCAGCAATAAATACACTTTTGGCATTGCACTCAGAGATAATGGGATCAGTAAAAAAAGAATTAGACAACAGTCCAATATGGATATATCTGATCAAACTTGGGCATAATGCTAAAAAATACATCATTCATAACAAATAGGGCCTTGTGGTTGCATGATCTAAACATATAACAGACTTAGGTTGATTTTTCATTGGTACTCTGCATGTAGTGAAGGGAGATTTCATCTCTCTTCTTCACTGCCATGTGCCTCTGGAGAGATTTTGAGAATTCCTCATCTTTCCACTGGAAATGTACTGGAAAAACTGAAAATCAGCTGGTAAATAAACAGGTCTGCCTCTAAAACTGTTCTTGTAAAATAAAAATGTCCGGCTTCAGGACACAGTCTGAAGGAAGCACCAAAGACCAGAACTCAGCACTTTTCCTGGAGGTGTTCAAAGCTGAATTATTATGTGCTATGCTGCTGTGGATCCAGGTCTACATAGCTGGAGAGCACCAACCAGGGAATATCCCTGCAGAATATAGTTCAGGCCATTGCTTTCAATCAAGCTAGGATGCCAGTGAAAAGACTCACTGGATTTGCATGTGGGACTTCTACTGTAGATGGCAGGGACTGAAAAAGAGACTTTCTAGATGTACAGTGTGCTTTTCCAGTGAGTTTGTTTGAAAAAAAAAATCTGTGAATACGCTTTTGAAAGCAATGCTATTTCTGGTGGCAATGAAGAGGTAGTCATTGTTTGGCTGGGCCTTGAATGAATAAAGCCAACACTGAGAAAAATAGTATACTATTTCTACTCTATTTTGCATTGATCAGACCTCCCCCTTCAGTAGTGGCTCCAGTTCTGGGCACCACATTTTTAGAATGATTCAGACTAACTGGAATCAATTTGGAGAGCAGCAACAAGGATGATTAGTAGACTCAAAACTAAGTCCAATGAAAAGATGTGGCAGGAATTGGGAAGGTTTAACCCTGAGAAAGAGCCAGTTTGGTGTAGTGGGTAAGGCACCAGGCTAGAGACCGGGAGACCGGGAGTTGTTGTCACACCTTAGATGCAAAGCCAGCTGGGCCAGTCATTCTCTCTAAACCCTAGAAAGAAGGCAAGGGCAAACCACTTCTGAAAAACCTTGTCAAGAAAACTGCAGGGACTTGTCCAGGCAGTCTCTGAGAATCAGACATGATTGAATGGATTAAAAAAAAAAAAATCCTGAGCAGAGAAGACTGAGGGAAGATGGATAGCCCTCTTCAAATACTGGAAAGGATGTTGCACATAATAAGGCCAGGCCCTATTCTTCACTCAGACGGTAGGACATAGAATAATAGAATTAAATTACAAGATGGCCATTTCCAAAGGAATTGTAGAAAAAGTTTGTAACAATAAGAACAATGGAACCAATTACTGAGGAGAGGTGTTGGGCTTTCCTTCAGTGAATGGGTTCATGCTGAGGCTAGACAGCCATCTGGCTAGGCTGCTTTCATTTGGATTTCTGCACTGAGCATGGGGTAGACCTTGATGGCCTAAATAGCCTTTTCCAACTCTATGGTTGTCTGATTCTATATTAAATGCATAGGCTGTTATCCCTTCAACATTAATTTCAATTTCTGTACAAACTATGATATTTTTATGTTGCTTTTAACTGCATGGAGGGTTTTCTGAAATTAAAGTGTTTTTTTTTCGATCAAAGGGATTAGTTGAAATTTACTCTCTTGGTGTAATTAGTGCATATGGTCCAGCTGTGAAGAAGTAGCAGAGGACTTCTAACTTATTATTAATTAGGCTCATTAAAATGCAAGTAAGAGAAGAATGCCTAAGTAAACAATACCTTATGTCATAAGCCATTATTTGACAATAGCTGGTCTTGGTAACAAAGGACATTTTTGATATTTTGTGAGGAATTTCTTAAAAAAAAAAAAGATTGGTTGGATGCTAGTTAAGTGCCCCCAACTGACATCAAGGACAGGCATGCAAAGCTAGCAGAAGACAATGCTACGGTGCTGATATTTCTTTTCAAATAATTTCATAATATGCCTGGGTGAGGTCAAAGGTTGACAGGCAAATGACAGCTTCTTCCATTGCTGTAGTATCACAGCAGGTGTGTGTCAAGAAAATATTTCCTGGGCCCCTCTGCGACGTGGTGTATATGGGTCATTTAAAAAAAAAAAGTCTACATTCCTTTTCCTGTCTTGTTTAAAAATGATTCGGAATTGGCAGATTTGTAATTAAAACCTCAACAGGGAAGGTTTGAGACCAAGCCTAGGTTATGAAATAGCAGGAAGCACTGCTCATAATGATAAGTACAGAACAGATAATAGAATGCTTTATGAATAGGCACTGATTTCCAAAAAGGGTGCTGCTATTATAAGGACTTTCATTGTTAAGGAGTGATGCCAAATTTACGATAAGTCAAAGAGATCCTAAATTACAGCATCACAAATGACGCATTCCAATCAAGGGCTAAAATTCCAATAAACAAGATTGTCCATTGGCAGGGGAGGGGGTATGTGCCTCCTCTGCTCTCCTCCACCCAGTTTTCGTTAGTGCTTCCCTTTCTTGAAAGTCTATGCACGCTCACGTATAAATCATTCTAGTGATGCAGCCTCCACTATAAATGGATCAAAAGATGCTATTGACAGATGCTGAAATGAGTGTCTACCTTTAACACAGGGTCAATTGATAAGTGTCTGACCTAGACTTTTGACTGACATGAAATGTTGCCAAGCAGGTCTCTTCATTACAAATGATGGAAAACAGCATTGTGGTTGTTTGTTAAAAATAAATGGGAGAGATATTACAGACTTCAATTATTCCTGGGGAGAAACCAAGTTAATATTTTTTTAAAAAAATAAGACCAAGAAATTCAATGGTTCTCGGATTTGGAAGATGAAATGTTTATGCAATAAAGCTTTTCTGGTGTCACTTTATCACTATCAATCCATTTAATCAACAGTCTGAAAGTGGATATAGGAAATTCTTTATCACTGATGTTTGAAACCCTCATGGGAAATGAGCAAAAGACTAAAGACTTATGGGCTGAGCCACCAAGTTGCAGCCTTCAAAAACAGCAACTTCTTTGGGAGCACCTGAGTGTGAAGAGCATGGCTCAGTGGTGTTGCAGTAAACTCTGAGAAGGACTCTTCCCAATTCTGTGATATACTGTAAGTAGGACAAAGAAAACAAAAACCAGATACTGATGTCATAAAATTCTGGGTGGTGCCAAGGGGGAAAAAAGTCATTTTTATTTCTTTTCTTTGGCTTGGGTCATGGAACGTGTGAAGCCACTGTAGTGTGTCAGTGGCTTATATTTTTGTGTTGTATGAACCCAGCCAATGTGGTTATTCAAGAAGTTATAATTAAACAAGCCATGGCTTACTGCAATGAATGTCTGTAATATCACTGAGTATAAAAGAAGTGTTGAGGGTAGGTGAAGAAAGCTTTAGTAGGAATGCTATAGCTGAGATCCTTCACAGCTATTATTGGACCTGGAAGACATGAACAAGGTTTAATGAGTTCAGTGGACATACTACCATGTTTAAGATTGCCTTACTATAACAGACCATGGTTTCACCACAGATTGTGGCAGAAACCTCCACTAGTTATGCTTAAGTACAAGGTTTACAACCAACTTTTCACAATAATTATTTCACAATATTTACAACATGGGAGTGTCCTGTAACCCAAAAGCTTCAGTCACTTCAAAGCTGTTCTTGCTGTTAATCTGGGAAAATATAATCTCCAGACTGTTGGGCTCAGCAAATAGTTGTTGAGGAAAAATGTCTGCCTATCTAGAGGTTCTGCCACCATGGTAAAGCAGAGGACCTTGCAACCAACTCTGGAGTGACTGTATTTTCAAGAATGTGACAGCCTTTGATAAGCCAGAGGAGGTACTGAAAGGACAGTCCAGTTCTCAAGCATTATCCATTCATATCCCACTAAGTGGGAGGCTTCCATTTACAGTGGTCCCAAATTCATCTCCATTGTTGGTGGGCAATAATGTATATACTGTTCCAGATATCATTGGACTGTAGTTCAAATCTTCCTTCATTATTAGCCATCTTTGCTAAGGATAATGGGAAATGGACCCAAAAGCTCTGCAAGCCATTCTGTTTATGCCAAATCTACATACTTAGTATAGATGCAGAGCCTCTATGGGCTGAGCAATCTACAGGCTGGCTGCCAGGGAGAAATATATTTACTTTTCCATTGACATGAATTACCTGCATCGATTGCCGGTAATTCTGGTTGGTTCTAATTCTGAACTACTGTAGGAATGTAGGCATCAGTTTGCAGATGTGAACAAGCCCAGATTGGAAGATTTAGTGCTAATTTTTATGTTACATTAGACAAATGCAAGGCAGTTGAAATAGACTGATAGCTTCCCCATGCTGCTGGCATTACAGCCCCACTTTATGAATCCTTCACATACCTGGGATGGATAGCCTGTGGCTCTCCAAATGTTACTGACTTACAGTTCCAGGTACTATTAGCAGTGGCTTCCAGAAATCTTCACAATAATATTTTTGGTAGCAGTCTGAAGGTTTCCATGAACTTTATAGCCCTGCACATCAAATTGTGTTACATGTTAAAACTGCTGTGACATGGAATTTTTTGGAAGATATTTCAGCCAGACTGGCTTAACATTGTCCCCAGTATTTGGGGGGGGGAGTTGTATCCCAACCCCCTATTTTCAGCTCAGTAGTCCTCAGAAGACAACATTGCAAAATAAATGTATCTTGAAAATATAACTCAATTGCCCTAAATTATGTGTTCTGGTAGCAGATAAATCAGATTGACTGATAAGATCATTGAAAGACAGCTACAATAAATGTAAAAATGTGTGAATATAATAAAAAAAAAAATAATAAGTGTGATCCTCCCCTCACACAACCATGTAAAGCAATGAAATGTATCGTCCAGCCTCTCCAAATGCTTTATAGATTTATGTATTTCAGCAATTTAATTGAATCTTCTTTCTGAAGTTATAGTATAGATAAAATCCAAAGGAGTAATCCATCAGGATGGTATTTTTTGCAAAGCCAGAACATGGAAAGAATAGGAGCAATTGTGAATCACATTAACATTACTTTTGTGCCATTTCCATTCATTCAGATGGTCTCTGACTTTTTAGGCACATTATCCCTCAAGTATCAGATTCATCAAGAAGAGCAAATGGGAATATATAGAGAGATACAAGTGGAATAACCATCAGCCACCTCCTCTACATGGATGACATCAAGCTGTATGCAAAGAGTTAACGAGATATTGACTCGCTGATCCACCTGACGCAGATCTACAGTGAGGACATTGGGATGTCTTTTGGACTGGAGAAGTGTGGCCGGATGGTAGTAAAGAGAGGGAAGGTAGTTAAGACTGATGGAGCGGAACTACCAGCAAGCCACATAGCAGACATACAGACCAGCTACAAGTACCTTGGCATCCCACAGTCACATGGGAACCACAATGAGGAGACAAGGAAGACAACAACACCCAAGTACCACCAAAGGATAAGACAGGTCCTGAAGAGCCAGTTCAATGGGAAGAACAACATCCATATCATCAAGATGTATGCCCTGCCACTCATCAGATACCCTGCCGGTATAGTGAGGTGGCTAAAGCAGGACATGGAGGCTTCCAATGTAAAGACCCAGAAGCTCCTCACAATGTACGGAGGTTTTCACCCCAAGTCCAACACCCAGAGACTGTACACTAGCAGGAAAGAGGGTGGGCAGGGTCTGGTAAGTGTCAAAGCCACTGTCCTGGACAAAACCCAGAGCACCCAGGAGTACATCAGCAAGATGGCATCCAAAGATGAGCTGCTGAGAGAATGCCTGAGGCAGCAGCAGACATGGGAGGAAGCTCAAGCAGAGGAAGTCCCATGGCAAGACAAGACCCTGTGTGGGATGTACCATCGCCAGATAGGTGAGGTGGCCGATATTGGGAATTCCTACCAGTGGCTGGAAAGATCTGGACAGCACTGAGGCACTGATAATAGCAGCATAAAAACAGGCACTAATGTGATGGAATGTATCTACATGGAGGAGAGTGATGTGGGAGATCAAGGCTATCAGAAAGGAGGGGATGCACTCCAGGAGGGGGGAGGTGGCAAGAGGCAATACAGTCTGCAGGGGGAGCATGAGAAGAGAAAGAGATTCAGGGTAGCCACTCCATAGAATCTCACGGGGAAATCCAATAGTTGCAGTAGTATAGATTTAGTTTGGCAAGATTCTGTCTATAAGGTGTAAGCTAATAAAGGAACTGGACTGGACTGGACTGGACTGAACTGAACTGTTTCATCGTTGTTCTTGGGCTAGGCCTGACATCAAAGCACCAGATCCAAAGAAAGGGGTCTCTCACACTAGATAGGACCCAAGGTGCAGAATGTGCAGAGAGGCTTCAGAGATACTTCAACGCATAGTGGCAGGTTCTAAGATGCAGGCAGGAACCGCATACACTGAACAGCACAACCAAGTAGCTGGCATTGTGTGCAGGAACATCTGCACAGTGAATGGGCTAGACCCTCCCAAGTCCAGATGGGAGATTCCAGAGAAGACTGTGGAGAATAATAGAATGAAGATTCTGTGGGCCTCCAGATCCAGATGGACAGGCAGGTACTGGTCAATCAACCAGACATCGTGGTGGTAGACAAGGACCAGAAGGCAGCAGTGGTGATAGATGTAGCAGGGCCAAGTGACAGCAACATTAGGAAGAAGAAGTATGAGAAACTGCAGAAGTACCAGGGCCTGAAGGAGGAACTAGAGAGGATGTGGAAAGTAAAGGCCAAAGTGATCCCAGTGGTGGTAGGCACACTTGGGACTATGACTCCTAATCTGGGAGAGCGGCTCCAACAGATCCCAGGTACAACATCAGAGCTGTCTGTCCAGAAGAGTGCAGTGCTAGGAACAGGTAAGATACTGCACAGAACCTAGTAGAGGACCCAAGATCGAGGAAGACACACACCACCCCTAGGGGTGACAGCAGATTTTATATATCTATATCTATATTAATATTCTTTCAGATTGCAGTAGTTGTTGAAAAACCTATTTCTGGGAGACAAGAGCTGGAAGAATCCCAATAAAAAGAAGAAGGTAAGTGTGCTTTTAATTTATCCACATGGAGGAAATACAACAAACAGCAGAGCAATCACAGATCTGTATCACTGCATAACAAATATGTTAATGTTTATTTCCCTTGACTAGGAATAAAAATGGTGAACATTATGTACCACAGGAGGGAAATACTGGAATCTGGCTTGGAAACCTAATTAGAGACTAATGTAGCAGTTGGATACCTAGAAATTATAGTAAATTGCAGGATAGAATTATGAGTCTGGCAGTATCAGCTGGTACTTGAGTATTATCTACTGATGGTCAAAAGGCTAGAGTGTTTTATTTTGGAAGTTGCTGTAGTTTCATGTTTCTAAAATCTGACTTTCAGTAGCCAGGTCTTTATATGGCTCAAAGTTGTGAGTTTTGCATTTGTCCTGATTCATTCATCTCCTTGTTAATTTTTTTTTAATCCCACTTCTTACAGTCTATGAAAGAAATGTTACCGTTGATTTTAATACCATGAGCATGCTCCCAACCTCCATGACCTTCCCCCTCCTTTCCCATCACATGCTGACACATCTAGCCTAAATTTGTGTCTTGCATCACCTCAGGATACTCATGGCTAATTTCATTATTTTGGAGAGAAAATGCAAATGAGGCCAGACAGCTGGTGCCTTCCTCGTGGCTAGGAGTGATGGAGAGGCCTGAGGCCTACCCCATCAGGGGCTCTAATACCCTTTTCCTTAGACAGGCCCCGGTGAGAAGAGAGGAGGGAGTCTGCTCAAGCAGCATGAACAGATGGCAAGGAACGGAAAAAGATGGAGAAGCAAGGGGAGCTTTAGCTATTCAGAAAAAAGTTGTGTCCGTGATCTGAGCAGCCCTCTATGTGCTTGGTAGGGCCGTTTCTTTGAAATGTTCAGCTTTTCAGATTTGTTTTTGCATTTTCAAATGCTGCTTCCTTGGCACCGGCCAATCCCAGTCAGAATTGGAAGGAGGCAAGCAAGCAAGAAGGAAAAGCCCCTTAATTATCTGTAAGAAAAAGTGCATTGCCTTATTCACTCTTTAATAATTTGAAGTTAACTTTTTTAAAATGTGATTCTTGCAAAGGAAATAAAGACTAACTGGCCCAATAACAACTAAGCCAGTCACGTACGTTTACTTCCTGAATTTGTAGAGGCAAATTGCCACAAGTCCAGACAATTGCAGGGAATCCTTTAGGTGTGAACAGCTCAGTTTCGTACTAGATGGTAAAGACTGGATTCTAGCCAAGGATTCTGCCATTTAAGGGTGTGGGTCTAACAAAATAAGGCCTGTGGGTAATTTCCTTTCACATTAGGAGATATTTGGAGGTTGTGAAATAAGCTTCTACACCTGCAAGGTTTGAAAAAAGGACAATATATGATGTGGTCCTGGGACACTTCTTGTCAAAGGAAATATAAACAAGAGCCTATGATGATATTGACGATGGTATACTTTGCTATGTTACCCAAAATGTCTCATTTCATTAGACAAATTAGACAGCAAATTAGTATCTGGAAAGGGCTCCAATAAGTGAGAGGATAATATTATACTACAACATATCCTTTGTAATGTCTTGTTTGGGGATGAATCATAGAACATATTATTTTTTAAAAAGGGGTGCATTAGGTCAATGTGGGCTCAGAATTATAAAAATAGTAGCCCATTATGTCTGGAGCATGGGAAAAGTTGTTATGTACATTCGTTATGGATTGAATCTGATGTTTTGTTGTCTTTAAATTCTATAAAATTTGGATTAAGATGAACAATTCAAAATGGGAACTTGCTTATCTTTAAGAAAGCCCAGGCACTTTCTGTAACTACACAGAAACCAAAGGAAGTACAGTAATCAGTTTATAAAGACTATTAAAGCTCAGTCTTTCAAGGATATACATTTTCAAAGATACACACACACACACACACAAACACAGAGTTCAAAGAAAGGTAACATTACAGAACATAATTTCATATCTTCTGCATAAAATATCTTTCAAGGAAAAACTGTATTTAATTAAAAAGAGGGAAAGAGAGGTTTAGCAGTGAATTCTACCATTTTTATTTATTATTTTGTTTGGATCTCCTAATTAGAGGCATTTAATTACAGATTTTTCATTTAATTTCTCTTAAAATAAAAATTTGCATTGAATTTGCTTCAACAATTTTGTTAAAAGCAAAGATGCTTCATAAAGGTCATTTCATGTATTACACACCAAGAAGAAGGTCACTAATCCCAGCTTACTCACTAATGATTATACCTTTAGTAAATTTATTTTCAAGCATTTCTGAATTGTCACCTAAAGTGGTATTTCAAGGGGAGTTTGGAAATTGTTGCTCAGCTGAAGAATTCAATTACAACAAAAGTTTTAATAAGATTAGTACAAATTTACCAACATTTTCTCTTTTATTCTTTTGTTTTATAGAATTTTTGGTTATGTTACAGTTCTTGGACTTTCACATATTCATAGCAGCATATAAAATTCTCCATACAGAAAACAGGGTAAGAAAATAGCAGATCTAACAGATCTGAAGCAATGAAAGAGACACAGGCCATTGATACAACACGTGCTTTATGGTTGATTTAAGAAAGGTTAGGTTTCTGATATGTCTGCCTACCCTGATGCTGGCAATTCCCTTACTGAATTCCCGACTCCCTTCTAACCTTTCCTTACATAGTTTCTAATCTGGAAGTCTTCATCTACATATGTCCCATCTCATTTACTCAAATAAGCTAGGTCAGTTTGAGGAAAACCTACTAATTTTGCTGAGTCAAGTGTAGGCCTATAGCCAATATTGTGGAAAGCAAACTTAGGCTTGCCTGATATATTAATAAGTACCCAGGAACTCTCTGCTTTTATATATATAGTAAACACCTCTGTTCAAAAGGTAATCTCCAAGTGCATACTGTGTTCTCTAGTTTGGGACACATGTTTTATTCATATTTTGGAAGCTAAAGAGACTTCATAGCTAGTGAGATCAAGTTTGTCTCCCTAAACCAGTGTTTCTCAACCTTGGCTGGCTGAGGAATTCTGGGAGTTGAAGTCCACACATCTTCAAGTTGCCAAGGTTGAGAAACACTGCCCTGTACTAATGAGCTCCCTACTACAGCAGAACTCAATCACTGCCCCATCATTTTCCCCAAGTCTTTCCTGAGGTTGTAGGGGCCTCAGAAAAACCTGGGAAATATTATTAGAGATGGGAGGGGGTGGGTGAAATAAAATAAGGTTGAAACTTTACTTCTTGGACTGAGGGCTTCCACCTGATTTTAGATTTTCCTTTTTTTGAATGAAGCTCTCCAAGCCTTTTGTCCTGCAGGGTAGGCTTTTGGGAGTTCTTGAAATTACAGTGAGAATCAGGAGAGTTGGCAAAGAGACATGTGAGCAATCAGTCTCCAGGTTACATCTGACTGAATGCAGTGTGCCATGTGAAGAGTGTAATACAAAGAACAAGGTTGGGGAAGAGTTGGAAAAGCATTTGATAGTCCACATTGCATAACAAGGGTGTAAATGAAGATGGAAGAATCTTGTTTGGCTTCATACAGCTTTCCTTTTTAGCCTGAGTTTTCTGAGGAAGAAAATTGTGTGTTTCTTTATTTCTGTCTTTGCCAGCCTATTGGCCCCCTCAGACATGGGTGCTACAGTCTTAAGAGTTCCCAATCAGCATGTCATCCCTGGAAGGCCTTTGTGTATGAAATAGAGGAGACCCTTCCTCTGATTAGGAGAAAGGGTTTTCCTCCAACATTTCTCTTAAAACTCTCAGAGGCCTGGCTATTGATCCACAATAACCTCTAATCCTTTTTTGTCTGCAGGTCTTCTTTCCCTTATTTCAAATCTTGCCCTAATTCTGAAATTAACAGATAAGGTAAACAACACTTTGCTATTTGCTGAGTTCTTTCTTTATACTTCAGCATTTGCCCTGCTCCCTGTTCTATACTAAACTGTTGATACAAGAATACCTGAAGATGCCGAGATATCAAGTCATGGTGCAGGTAAATGATACATTAACGCAAAATGTCAGTTAACACCTCCTGCTGTGTAATACAAATTAAAAAAAAAAAAGACAAAGATGGTGGTTGGAGGTAAGGGTGAAAAAATAATTCTTCTGAAATTTGCTACTTAAAACAAGTTGCTGTATCTTTTTCATAGAAACAAACATAGGAAAAGATCTGTCTAAGCCAGAGTTTGATCTCCACAGTTTTTGCTACAGAACTAACTCTGATCTAAATATTCTTTATCAAGTCAGGTATGCTCTTATCTCATGAAGTTTATTGGCAAAAGAGGCTGATAATAGTCTGACCCTCACAGTAGCAAAGGGATAAGAGCAGTGTGGCTTCCTCTTGATTTTTGGCAGGCAGGAGAAGAAGAAGCAGTAGATGGAAAACAGGATGGAGCTACTGCCAGCCTTAGTGGTCTGGAGAAAAAGGAATGCTGAAGCTTCTTGATGTGGTCTTGCTTTGCGTGGCAATCAGGGTAGGATCACTGCCACCACTGTGCACTGACCAACCAGGGCAGGCAGGAGAATGGGCTGCAGCACTTCCCACCAATGAGAGTGGCAGAAGCTAAGTTAGGGGCTGATCCTTTCCTTGCCTGCTGTTGAGGGTTTGTGCAACGACATCAAGGAAACCAGACCTACCAGCCATGATTGCTTTGTTGTACCACATGCGACACTTCCAAAGAGGAGGGTGAGGTCCAGAATCAAAACCAGAAGAAGAGAAAAGGAGACCATATGGAGGTTTCTAGGAGAAGAGATGAAAAGACTCAAGTAAGCCATATGTGTGTTGGTTGATTGGTTGGTTGGAGATTGGAACTTTTTATATTGTTTTAAAACTGGTAAAAGTAATTTGAAATATACAAAAGGAACACTGTTTAGATCAGAGTGGTGTGTGCACGGATTCTGTGTGGATTGGAAGCTTTTAATTTTCTTTAAAGCTGGGAAATCAATTCAATGTATTTTAAAGATAGGTTAGCAATTTATTTCTATGTATTTAAATTAAAAGCAGACAGCATAGCTTGAAATCCATAATGCATTTAATTAATATATTTATTATGGGAAAATTCAATTTATTTTTACCAGTGAGATAGAAAATACATTTATTTTACAGATGGAGGAAGTTATGTTATTACTACCATTATTACTGCTAGAATGGGAAATCAATATTTTAAAGATAGATAAATAATTATTTTTAAGTTATTTACCTGCATTTTATTAATGTAAATTAATTTATTTTAATCTAGCCCAGCCTCTATGATCCATGGCAGCCATTTCCAGGACGGTCTTCCATTTTTGGCAGTGCCACAATTCCTCCAAAAAATGATTGAGTTGTCCTTTTCCTAAAAGTTGGCCTGGGCACGCTGTTTTAAATAATGTAAGCATTCAAATGGGACCCAAAACAATGACTGTGCTTTTTAGATTCTGTTGCTATAAAAAAGCTAGAGCAGTTTTATTGGCTTCATTTAAACTTTGCGTAGAGAATGTATTCCAAAACTTACCTAGGGAAATTACTGCAAAACAACATTTTGATCATTTGGAGAGCTTTTCATGTGCCTTATCCTGCTGATATAATTATGTGAGTGGGGTGTGTATATTCTCAGCGCTCCCATTGTACAGTTAACACATTGCACCAAGAACAAAATAGCCACTTGACCAAGTTGACAACACAATTATCAATTGCAGTTGAGCAGGGATTTAATAATACTAAAACACTAATTCTGCTTCATCATTGAAAACAAAGTCTGTTAAAAAAAGTTACAGGCTACTTAATCCAAAATCACAAAGTTGAATCTATACAAATGCCTGAATGCTGGTGAGTGTTGACAATTGCAGATGAATATGATAGATACCACTTGAAGCCAGACTTTTGGTGTTGCATAGTACTGGGCAGATCTGCTTGAAAGTTCTATGGCTCTACTTCACAATCACCCTTTCTCCCTTTTGCCAATACAGTAGTTCATGCTCCCACTTCATTGCTTTATAAATGGGAGAACTATGCCACCTCCACCACCATCCCCTTGATGAAGCCAATCCTGGGACTTTGTGGGGCTGTCAAATGGTCTTTTCCCTGACTGTTGAATACTGTATTCAAGAATTACCAGTGGTAGAAAGGGATATATAGATATAGATATAGACATAGATATAGATATAGATATAGATATAGATATAGATATAGATATAGATATAGATATAGATATAGATATAGATATAGATATAGATATCTCAGCACCGTCCAACTACCAGCCAATAACCTGTCTCCCCACAACATGGAAAGTCCCGTCAGGCATTACAGCCACCAAGCTACAGGACCACATGGGCCAGTATATGAGCACAGCTCAGAAGGACGTTGGGAACAACACCAGAGGCTCATAGATAAAGCAGTCGCCCAAGACTCAAGGTCTAGACAGACCAATCTGAGCATAGCCTGGATTGACTATAGGAAAGCCTACGATTCAATGCTACACACATGGATCTGTGAATGCCTTGCACTATACAAAGTCAACAGGACACTAAGGACCTTCCTCAAGAACTCAGTGGGACTGTGGAAGACAACACTGGAAGTCAATTGGAGACAGCTCACACAAGTGGCCATCAAGTGCAGCATATATCAAGGTGATGTCCCTGCTGCTGTTCTGTATAGGCTTGAACCCCCTCAGCCAGATAATCACAAGGACTGGATATGGATACAAGTTCAAGAGTGGAATTACCATCAGCCGCCTCCTCGACATGGATGACATCAAGTTGTACGCTAAGAGTGAACGAGACATTGACTCACTGATCCACCTGACACAGATCTACAGTGAGGATATTGGGATGTCATTCGGACTGGAGAATTGTGGCTGGATAGTAGTAAAGAGAGGGAAGTTAGTTAAGACTGATGGGGTAGAACTACCAGCAAGCCACATAGCAGGCATAGAGACCAGCTACAAGTACCTTGATATCCCACAGTCACATGGGAACCACAATGAGGAGACAAGGAAGACAACAACACCCAAGTACCACCAAAGGATAAGGCAGGTTCTGAAGAGCCAGCTCAATGGGAAGAACAAGATCCATGCCATCAAGATGTATGCCCTGCCACTCATCAGATACCCTGCCGGTATAGTGAGCTGGCCAAAGCAGGACATGGAGGCTTCCAATGTAAAGACCCAGAAGCTCCTCACAATGTACGGAGGTTTTCACCCCAAGTCCAACACCCAGAGACTGTACACTAGCAGGAAAGAGGGTGGGCAGGGTCTGGTAAGTGTCAAAGCCACTGTCCTGGACAAAACCCAGAGCACCCAGGAGTACATCAGCAAGATGGCATCCAAAGATGAGCTGCTGAGAGAATGCCTGAGGCAGCAGCAGGCATGGGAGGAAGCTTAAGCAGAGGAAGTGCCATGGCAGGACAAGACTCTGCGTGGGATGTACCATTGCCAGCTAGCTGAGGTGGCTGACATTGGGAAATCCTACCAGTGGCTGGAAAGGGCTGGATTAAAAGACACCACTGAGGCACTGATCACAGCAGCACAAGAATAGACATTAAGCACCAGATCCACAGAAGCAGGGGTCTACCACATTAGACAGGACCTGAGGTGCAGAATGTGTAGAGAAGCCTCAGAGACAGACCAATACATAATGGCAGGGTATAAGATGCAGGCAGGAACAGCATACATTGAACAGCACAACCAAGTAGCTGGCATTGTGTACAGGAACATCTGCACAGTGTATGGGCTAGACCCTCCCAAGTCCAGATGGGAGATTCCACAGAAGGTTGTGGAAAATAACAGGGCTAAGATCCTGTGGGACTTCCAGATCCAGATGGACAGGTAGGTACTGGCCAATCAACCAGACATTGTGGTAGTAGACAAGGATCAGAAGACTGCAGTGGTGATAGATGTGGTGGTGGCAAGTGACAGCAACATCAGAAAAAAGAAGTATGAGAAGGTGGAGAAGTGCCAGGGCCTGAAGAAGGAACTAGAGAGGATGTGGAGAGTTAAGGCCAAAGTGATTCCAGTGGTGGTAGGAGCAGTCAGGGCTGTGACTCCTAATCTGGGAGAGCAGCTCCAACAGATCCCAGGTACAACATCAGAGCTCTCTGTCACAAATGTTCAGTGCTAGGAAGTGCTAAGATACTGCACAGAACCCTCAAACTCCCAGGCCTCTGGTACAGGACCCAAGATTGAGGAAGACACATACCACCCATAGGGGTGACAGGCGATTTAAATCAATCTATCTATCTATCTATCTATCTATCTATCTATCTATCTATCTATCTATCTATCTATCTATCTATCCATCCATGCATCCATGCATCCATGCATCCATGCATCCATCCATCCATCCATCCATCCATCCATCCATCCATCCATCCATCCATCCATGCCTAGCATCTGCAAAGCATTTCTCTATCAGTGGATTTGCAAATCAGGATTACACTGACATTTATTTATTAAAGTGCACTTTCTCAACTTTTACATTGGTACTTCACATAGTCTTATTAACAGGACCAGATGTTTTGGCCATAGATATGCAAAATCTGAAAACAAAACATTTTTGTTTTAATGGAGGAAATGTGATGACTGCCACATTTCTAATATTTTCCAGGTTTGTGTATCTGGACTATATAGTCAAAAGAAAACTTTGTCTCCACAATTATATTCCAATATTATTTCCCACTTAATTGAGGGTTGTGTGTGTCTGTGTGTGCATATGTGTGTGTTATTATTAATAACATGATACATTGTTTGATGCTTGATGCTTCCTTCAGCTCTCAGTTGCCAATGAACCCTGTTTGCACACAGCTTTTCCTTCCCCTCTTCTCTTTTTTTTTAAAGAGGCCTCTCATTTGACCATGAACTTTAGACAGTCTAGTTAGCGTTACTGTCAAGCATCCCGTGGTCTTTTTGAAAAGCAGGACTTGTCCAGGCTGCCCTCTGGCCAACTTCAATGGGACTAAAGCACTATTGAGAGCCATCAAATTGCCTGACAGCTTGTCACTAGTGAGGCTCCATTAATTTACACACATTTTCCACTGTTTGGCATTTACTATGATAACTCTTTTCTTTCCAAGCAGCTCCTGTTTGCATTTAACACTTGGGTTAATTTTCATCAGAGTTTAAATTTAGCCATCAGTTATTTCAGGGAAGCTGTCAGCTAACATATGGAGGAGGAGGGGGGAAAAATCTTCTGAATTCATAATAAAGTTGGATCTGTTGAATGTAAAACAAAAAAGTCACTGCAATATACCACAAGGCCCCGATGGGGAGACCAGGGTCAAGCAACAACGGCAGAGTGGATTCATTCTTCTGTTCACCAGAGTGGCATCTAAGCACCTCAGGAGCTTCTTGCTATATCAAAAAATGATGGAAAGACACAGTTCAATTTGTCCCCTTTTATAAAGGATAATTAACCTGTCAGTCTTGTTACTTTAACAACTTCATTAAATTGGTGGAGATATGGGTGCAGGGAGCCCATGCTGTTTTTTTTTTTTTTTAAAGAACAGAGAAGACTTGATGAAATAATTCAGCAGGATGCTAGGGGTGGCAAATTCAAGTTCATTTTTATGTTGTCTTGCAAAAGAAAAGAAAAGAAAACTTTTTTTTTTTTGGGAAAAAAACATAACCTGGCTGCCTTTTCTATGACCTCTGAGCAGGAATTTACTTAGCTATGAAAGGTGAAAATATTAGCCACTGAAAAAGTAAAGCTGCACAGTTGAAAGGTTGAGGTTGCCAGTGCTGTTGAACTGTTAAACAGGAAGTGTGATACCTTTATAAGTAGCAAATGGGGGTGAAGAAATGAATTAATTTTCAAAGTAAATGAAACACTAAGATTTAAGCAAGTTTTTTTAAAATAAAAAAAATCAAAGATGACTGTATTCATAGAGTAACTCTTGGCAGGAGGGAGATATTGACAGAATAGGAAGCACAGGTAGTTCAATGGGAGGGGATTATAGCCCAGTGATAGAGCAGATGCTTTCCATGTGGAAAATCTCAATTTCAACCTTGCCTGGCCTTTCCTATTACGAGATCCAGGAACAGATACTGTGAAGGATCTCTGTTTCAAGACATTAGCAACTTAGGGCTAGATACAATTGACATCACTGGACTATATGAACAAATAATTCATCTAAGAATAAGGTGACTTTCTGGAAGCTGCTATGCTTTTTCCTAACTCTAGTTTAAATGGAACTTACTTATTTTCTTTTTTGGGTAGATGGGCAGTCTGTCCATGAAATTTTGCATATGACTGTGGGAAAGCAGGGGGTAAGATTCACTTTAGAAGAAGCAAAGCAATGGGGAAGTTGGAAGTTGAAAGCATTTGTACTTTTCCCCCCAATACCTTTCCTTAATGTCTAAAGTTGCAAACAATTCCTGAGTTCATTCCAACATACCTGTGGAATTAGCCACTCAGATGGCTTCTGCCAGTCTCTGCAGGGAAATAGGCAGAGCTGTGCATGTTCGTTCATTCATTCGTTCGTTCGTTCGTTCGTTCGTTCATTCATTCATTCTTTATTTTGCCTTTCTCTGAGGACTTCCTCCTCCAGTTTTTTCTCCTAGCTTCAACTCTGTGAGGTAGGTTAGGCTGAGTGATAGCACCTGGTCCAGAGTTGCGTGTGACCTACTATTCTGAGAGTGGACTTGAACCTGAGTCTCCTTTGACTTAATCATGCACCATCTGAGCTTTTAATACAAACATGAGGTACAAACTACATGTCAAAGACTGGAAGGTGGCCCTAGAAACCCCAAGGACTTTCACAGTCAATAGCATTGCTAAGACAAGGGACAAGTTGCTGCCAGTTTGTGTTAGTCCCATTTTCTGCCTAGGAATACCCACAGGATCAAACTATAATTCTATATATATATCAGGAAATCAATTCTTTCCTGCTGATTAATCTCTTGGGGAAAGTGGAAGTCAGGGCTTCCCTGCACCCTTCCCCCACCACAGTCTCCTGGCCATTTGTCTATTCTCCAGTCAGTTTCATAATCAGCTGATTTAGCTAATTTCAGAATCTCTTTCTCAGTTTTATAACGCAGATCAAAAAACCCAGCAGTTTCCCTGCTTTTAGAAATAGCCTAGAAGCATCTAGGAAGTAAAACTGATAGTACTGCATATGCATTTGTAAACATACACCTTTTAATTTGGGAAAAACCCCAGAGAGGGTTTTTGAAGGGAAGCAGTGAAAAGTGAGGTTAGTAGTTAAAAAATATACTTAAAAGCACTGAAAACCCTTGAAAATTTCCCATTGTCTAGGGCTGCACACTCCTGTTGTGCTTATAATGCTAGTGTAGTAATTCTGCATTCAGGCACCTTCTGCTATACTATCTATGCTATCTATGTTACTATGTTAGAGACAAGAAGCTGGAAAACAGGGTGGTGTTTCTGAAGCAGCATTCAGCAGGATGGGCTGAAATTATATGCACTGACCCACTGGTAAAGCAGCACTGTCACATAGATAGATCACATTCACAAAGGTCCAGTAACAGTGTTGTGCAATTGTCAGGGGTGTCACTTTGCCCTAGGGCTGAGAGAGCGCTGTTGTCTGGAAGCTGGCAACTTTAGGAGGATGGGTTGGAGACTTTGTCATGCCTTTTACCCATCTTGTGAGTTCACCAAGAGAGGACCTGCTTAAGATTCCATCCTCTTAAAACAGGGTTCTTAATTTTTCAGTGCTATAGACCCCTTTGAGAGACTGCTGTTGTTAAATATGATGCCCCTCCCCAGAGTGTAGTGGAATTATCTGAGTCTCAAAATGCGAATAGATGTTTGCAAGATATTGCAGAAGAACAGATGGATATTCCTTTTGTACCTGCTAAACAGGTAGCAAACTCCCCGCTAAATCAAGAGACAATTAGAAAGAGGATCAAAGGCATTTAAGGGCCCCCCACTGTAATATACTCACTGATAAATAAGGGCTAGAACATGCATAGCCAGTTTCCAAGATTCTGTAACCTAACCTTTTTTTCCTCTCAATGCGCCTAATTAATGAGACTGTGTGAGGATCCAGCTTTCTTGAGTGTGAGCTGCTATAGGGGCTTGACACATAGTTGTGCCTGGCCCCCTGCTCCTGGCATTTGGAAAGGCACTGAAGAGGCTTCTTAATGGGCATTTGAGGGCTACTCCAGTGGTGGCTGGATAGGCATTTAGGGTTTTGATTTTGAATTTGTGGTCTGGGGAATGCTTTACTTTTATGTTTGATTTTTTTTTTTACTCTATGAACCACTCAAATTCAGTGGGAAGTATAAACATGTTGTTAATAACAAATAAATAAGTTCTCTGGAGACTTCATACCTCTGAAGTTTCACCCTCTGATGCACTGTCTTCTTGACATTCTGAATCACCAAATGGATATATGCTTAGATATTGAAGGAAGCCTTCATGTTGGGGCTCCATTTTTAAAAATCATTCTCAGATTGCCAAAAGTGGAAATTATTGTAATTGCCACCATATGATTAAGGTGCTGGACTGCCACCAAAGAGATTCTGGTTCAAGTCCAGCCTCAGATCCCAAAACTCCCTAGATGACTTTGGGACAGTCACTCTTTTAGCCCAACCTACTTCACCAGTTGTTGTATGGAAATATGGGAGCAGGGAGCTCTAGATATGCTGCCATGAGCTACTGAAAGCAGGATATCAATATAACAAACAATTACTGTATGTGTTTCCACAATGAAGAAGTAAACAGTGTCTGTTTGAAAACTTGCTCTTTCTTGTCTGAAAATTCAGGAATTCCCCAGCAGATGAGGTTCTGGTGGAAGGGAAAGTATCATCAACAACAAAAAATGGTAAAATAGTAGAAAAGCTTTGCAAATTCGGAAGTGGGGATGAAATGACAATGACAATAATGTTCCAGCTATCTAATTAATAGTTTAAAAAAGGAAGTGTAAAGCAAGACAAAGAGAGACACAGAGAGACATTGACTGCAGGGTTTCTCCTGCAGAATGTAGTCAAGGTTTCTTTCAGAGAAAAAGGTTGCTAAGCTTTAGAGACTCATTGATTGATTGATTGAGTGCTATCTAGAATTATGTGCTATTTAGTCAGTGTTAACTTCTAGTCATTAATGCACAGAGATTAATTCCAGAAAATGACAAAGCAAAATCCAGCTGGAGATCATTTTGGAAAAATGTTGCCAAGTCTGAACCTCTGCAGTAGCAGACTTCTCTCTAGCTGCTTCCCTCCCCCTGTTCCCTCTCCACCCCCGCTCCCAAAATAAGGCTGAAATTGAATTTTTGGACAACAATCAACACATGCAAATCTACACAAAACCCAGTGGTGTGTAGATTAAACAGGAAAAGCCCTGAGGTTAGCTTTCAGCTTAATATAGTTCAAGATTCTTAAGATATGCTTAAAATGAGTGGCTTTTCTTATACTGTCTGTACACTAGAATGGTCAGCGGGATCCAAATGGCAGGCATCACCAGGGTGATTGAAGCCCTACCCCTTTTGACATGCATGCATGACGTGCAACACATACTAAAAAGGGCAGGACTTTGATGGTCCAGTAGTGCCTGCCATTTTGATGCTGTTAAGCTACCTGAGCAGACACCAATCCTACAAAAGTAGTCTGGCAGAGAGATTGCGACTGATACAAAACTTTGCAGGAAGTTTTAAAGGCTGAGTAACCATTTCAACCTGTCCCCCTGGTTGTTGATTGTTTTCTAAATTCATCAAATGTAAATGCAGAAAAAGAGTAAATGTTGTGTTCTAGTCTATTTCCCCCCCTCTCCGTACATTAAAGAGCAGCCTACATGTGGCAGCTTTTCAGTTCCTTCTTTATTTATATGATAAGCACATATTTGCCAGCTGATGCAATAAAACAATATGACAGAGTTTGTATGATCCCATTTCAGAGTTCTGTCTCCCTGCATTTGGAAATGGAAATTAAATGCTTGATTGCCTTTCATGAAGGACTATTTTGAAAATAGAAAGACAATTCAAAATGGCAACTGCTCTTGCCAGTGGTGGTTTTCTGGCTTGAGTGTTGCCTCAAAAATCTGTCAGTAAACCTGGAATGTCAGTACCCCACCGTAACCTGATTCTAATTTCCCCCCCCCCCCCTAGAAATTGTGTGCTTCTTACATCCTTTTTTTCCTTTCTATTTTAAGGCTGAATGCCCACTGATAATTATTAGTTAATTCTCAAGTATATCACTGTTTGAAATCTATCAACATAAATGTTAGTGCTTCAAATTCTTTAATAGATATATTGAGTAGAAACATGTATGGTAGAAATAAAGAGCTAAAGAGATGACAACTCCTTAAGTCCAAGGTGTCTTTTTCAGGAGTTGTGCAGCATGATTAAGCCTAAGGAGTTGCCAATAGGTGCCATGTGCTCTGAATCATCTTTTCCCCTTTGAATCTGGATCTCTTCACAGCCCTAGGTTATCTAGGCCCAACCTTACAGCTTTTCTGAGATTAGCTAGGGATCACCACCTTTGTTAGACAATATGGTAGGGACTGGACCAAATTTGATATACTGTGGGTATATTGAATGTCCTGAGTCAACAACACAGGGGCAATCATGGATATGGAGGGTTCTCATAAATGCTTATGTCCAACCACCCATTTTGAGAGACAAGAATTGAACCTTGCCTCCTTACCCTTATTTTATACTCAAATGCAGCTCTTCTGAAAAATACATCAATAACAACAATCTGTTCAGTTTTGCTTTCAATGGCCATAAATGGGGAGGCAACCGGAGCATCATGTTTGTGGTTTTCTGCTGATTTGATTCCTTTTTTAAGGAAAGAAGCTGAAGTCTTATTGAGCTTTTGGTAAATTATTACCGACATATGGGCTAATGGTGTTAGGAAGCAATCACAAACATGACCCAATGCTACTAGGAAGAGAAGCATAATATATTATAGTAACAGGAAGGCATCTGTAGAGTGGGTCCTCTTCTACTTGGATGAATTGAGATCTCAGTGAGATTCATAAAGAGGGCAAAATTGATCTGAGGCAGCGAGAAGAAGAAAACATTAATGAAAACACCCACAGACGCTGAAGGGGTGGAACTCACCTAGACATATCAGTAGTTGTAGCTACACTTTGGAGCCAAAAACATTGTTATTCCCTGTTGAAGCCACTCACAGTGTATCTTATGGAGAAAAATGAAACAATATCAATCCTATACAAAAAGCAAGATAAAACTGCAAATCAGAAAAAAAATAATGTCACAGTACAGAAATGGCACAGAAAATAGAAGCAGAAGACAATATAAACCAGCAGATTGTTAAACATTACAGTCTTACAGTCTCCTTTTCTTTAGCACATGCCTAAAACAACATGAAGAGGGAGCTGATAGATGCCTTTAAGAAAAGCAGGTTTCAGGTTTCCATCTTAAGGTTCTGAATATTTGCTTCCTGAACCCCAGAATCCAAACAGGACTTATTTGCATCCCAACAGGATCAACACTCTAAATAATCTTGTTGTTCCCTTCAGAACTACTTTCCTTTAGCCTCTCCTGAGAGTGACGCTGACAGCAGATTGCTTTCTTCTGCTGATCTGGCTACTATGCTTTCCCTATTCATATATATGTATGAGTATAGGAGTGTATATGAATATATATATATATATTTATATATATATATATATACACACATACACACACATACATACATACATACATATACATGCATACATACATACATACACACACACACGTGTGTGTGTGTGTGTGTGTGTGTGTGTGTTAGGGAAAGCATAGTAGCCAGATCAGCTATATATATATAAAATGATAAATTATTAGTTCAGTCTTGTGTTTTTCAGGCATCTTAAGTTGCACTGTGGGCATATATCACTCCTACACCTCTCTTCCCAGCTTTGCCTTTATAGAAAAGATTGAGAGACTAATATGGTTTGTCCACAGCTTTCATAATTATTGACCCAGCAAGAGATTGCATGTTGGGATTTGGAATCCAAAACATTAGAAAGCCATTCCTGTTTCCCCCACAAGGTACCCGCCAGATTTGTTGGACTACAATTCCTACCATTTTGCCAATTGATATGCTGCCCCATCACATCCAAGAGTGCCAGATTATGGAAAAACATTCTATAGGACAAACTGCAATGCAGCAGGAATTTTGGCCAAGGCCTTCCAATGCTGTTCCTCAGCATCCATCCATTTGAACTGGATTTGTACTGGTCAGTTTAGCTTATTGGACTGCCAGGCTTGAATAGATGTAAATGGGCGGGGTCTAGATATACTGCTTGCAAAGCAAAGTCCATCTATTTGGAGTGGTTTGTGTGGAACCACATTATTTTACTGACACATTAATTTTTGAAAACTATGCAAATAGAACCTTTGATGGAGTGGTTTTACATGACAATATTTGACTGTGGATGCAGTTTGCAGCCATGATTTATAAGGTCTGGTACAATAAGAAGTAGGGAAAAGCAGGTGTGGATATGCAGAAAGAGAAGGATAACTCTTATTCCTTAACAGCTACAGAACATCCCTGAACATCACATTTAGTAGCTATTACACTCAATGAAGAATGAGTTCATAAAATAGATGTGGACAGGTAGATGAGTGAGAGTCGTGTCTTGTTTCTTCTATGTGTAATATATTGACATGTGCCTATCCATATGTTGCCAAAAATAGACAGTAAGAATACTGTATAGAACAGTGTAGAATGACAAGTGTCTAAAAGGTAGCAGGAAATAAAAGAGGGCAGGATTCCTATTCCTCTGATGTTTAACATTTTTCTCTCTAGCTACAGTATTCAGGCTATGAATGTTATTACATTATTCAAAACATTGTAGTTGTTAGAAGGAAATCTTACCAAGTTCATTTCCAAGCCGGGAATAAAATGCCCAGGCAGTTGCTTGAAACAGAGGCAAAAGTTTATTTCCGAGAGCACAGCACACAGAATCAGGTCTCGGAGGTGGCCATGAGCAAGAATTCCCAAGGAGTCCTTTGTACAAGGAAATCTTGCCTTTGTTTCTTGAAAAAGTGAATGAAGAGAGAGCCCACCCTCTAGAAGTTCTTAGAAAGTATAATGAACTGGAGTTCCAAGAGGGGGCATTCTGAGGTCAGGCACTCTGCTGAACTGGTTTCCTCTAATCAGGCATTCTGTGTCTTCCTGTCTAGCACTGCCTCATTGGTGTTGAACTGAGGTATTTGCCTGTCTAGCACTGCCCGATTGGTATGCAGATCTCTTCAGGGAAGAGATTTTTTGTTATTTGATTACAGTTTTGGATAAGTTCAAAGAATGTTAGCTCTTCCTACCAGATCTTTTGTTATTTGATTAGGGGGGTTAGGGGCTAGGTTCAAGGAATCTTGACTCTTCCTACCACATTTTAATCTTTTGGGTAAGCCCATTCTAACTGTAAATTTTACCTTGATTGCTGTGTAAAGATTGAATGGCAGGGTGAGACAAGCAGGAAGGTTTGGCTTCCTGCTTTCATGGAGGAAGAGTTTGATTTCCTTCTCACATAGTCTAAATGAAAATGATTTGGATGAACTGTATGAGGGACTTGGCATCGTGGAGAGTAATGTTAGTTATCCTGAAGTGCTACATTTCCAGATAAATGAAAAGCAATATATTAAACTTTTCACAAAAGTATCCCAGTCTCCATTAACAAACATGCAGATGATCAGCATCTAAATGACTTCTCTATCATAGAGAAATGTTCACACGGAATTTGTTTTTTCAGTGATGAGCCCTGCTTGGTAAAATGAGAGAAACAATTGAGGTAGACACAATGAAAGGAGAACTCCAAAACTTCATCAAGTTTTCAGAAGTGTGCAAAGCCATGTACAAAATTTTGCTAGAAAATAGTTTCTTAAAAGGGCATAAATATCAAAACTAGTTTTGTAACATCTAATATTTTTAGGAGTTATATTTAGCTGTAAAATAAAATCATTCCTCATCACCGTCCTCCTTTCTTTTGTCACGTGCTCCTTTCATAGGGTCATTGTCCTCCTTTCTTAGAATTTTTCATGGCTACTTTAAGAGGAAGACAAAGAACTGTACTAAAAGAGGAGAGTGACTGCTATGTCCTTCCTTGAGTGCATAATCAGCATTTCTGCCTAGATGGAGGAACAGTCATCTTCTGTGGAGTTCCTGTTGGGGTCACGAAGAGTCGGACACGACTTAACGACTAAACAACAACAACAACAACAGAATAATGCTGGTGTCGTAATATTAGCTGGCTAACAAATGGCTGCTATAATGACATATCTTCCATCAGTCAGTACTGAAGACATGTTTATATCAGTCTGTGTTTCACCTGCTTTCATTAACTATCATGGTTGCTCCTCCTTTATATCTTACTTTTCTTCCTTTTGCACTTCAAAGTAAACTTTGATCCTGTTTTTGCAGGGTGTTCATTGCATTGGCAGCTTTACGGGATCAAAGAGGGAAGTCAAGAAGAGCCGATAATGAAATGTGTGTTGCAATGTAGTGGTGCAAACCTGGCCCCTTTTGTACTTGTGTCCTGACATTATTTTGATAAAATTATGCCTTGCTGCAGATGCTGTTGTCTACCCAGAGTCTTATACAGCAACCTAGTTGGATCATTTTTTGTTTCTTTGGTTTGGCCATGTCCCTGACCATGAATTCATTATTTGGTTTCCTGAAATTATCTAATGTTGTAATGTCTAATGTTGTAAAAATAATATACGCAAACATGACATCTGAATATTTATTGTGCCTGCTAAAGTACAAGGCTTTTAAAAACCATATTTACCAGCTCTTATTTACTCTAATAATTGCAGGCCTGGATTTGGAGGCAAGTGTCTATAATGTCAAGCCTGGATACCCATTGTCATGGGTTGTAAACCAAACAATTTATTAAATCGCCAAAACAAGCAATTCAGACAGATTATATTTACTTCTAAAGCTGGCTACATTCATCTGTGTGACCATTGTGATTTTTTTTTTGATAGTATTTGTAAGAAAATAGACAAGATCCTGCTCATGCAGTATACAGGAAAATCAACTTGGAGGTAAAAGCTACTATATCTGCAAAGTGATCCTCCTATACGGCAAGGCAATTGTGAAACAGGCAATTACTATAATCAAAATAAGTTATTCAGAAGTTGAATGAATAAATTTACATTCTGAAAATGTTCCTTGCCTGGATATTTGATCTGGGGCCAAAACAACAGAATCAAATAATAAATACAACTTTTCATGCAAAAAAACCCCTAACAACCTTAGAATTAGCTGATTGTCCTTGTTTTTTTTCACTGAGCCGATATTACTTTCCTGTATCAGGAAATATGCAAAGAAGTAACGTTTCATACAATTATCAATAGGAAACGGAACAGTCCCAACAAAGCTCTGCTAAATCCCAGTTTCTTATCTTCACTACTTCATCAATTGCTGATGGTAAAACATCACTTGTTTTTATGCCGTTGACATGAAATGGGGCAAATGATTTTATAGGTCTTATAGGAGAGGCATAGTCTATGAGTTGCTATTTTTGTCAGTAGTCTTGTTTCTCTCCATCATACACTTGTATCTTCAGCCTATCTTTCAATCTCAAGCATACCTAATGAAGGATTAAACCTATTGAGTTTAAGCACTTTTCCTACTTAAAAGCTGCTAACCATTTTCTGCAGCCTTTGACTCAGGAGCAGTAGCTAAATCTGGTAGATTTACAAAATGATGACCAGCCGCACCATCTCAATTGGAGGCAGTCTTTAGCTGACCTTGACTGATCTTAGAAGGTAAGCAAATTCTTGGGTGAGGGACTGCCTGTGAATTCCAAGGCTGGTTAACTAGGTGGGGAGTAAAAATAAAAATCCTGCAAGAAAACAATGGAAAACTCTTCTGTAACACTGCCAAATAAACTGTGTGGATGCAGACACCAGGACTGAAGCTTGATTTGAAGATGTTTTTATTTCCCCTCCATTCTCTGCACATGGGGGCTCCAGAAAAAGGCACCTGCAATGAAGAATAAATATTCCAATGCCTCCAAACCTTTTGGTGAAGGTGAAGGGGGCTTGTTGAGTACATTGCTTTGAGCAGATGGACCCCTGAAACCATCTGCTATCGAAGCAACTAAATGTTCAATGATGCATTACGGAATTATTTAGCTCTCAAAGAGCCTGAAAGTACTTAGTAATGATGGCATCTGTACTGAGAACAAACAACCTATTTATATATGATCTATCACTTCATAAACTGCTTGGAGACCATCTTTTTTTAAGAGTAGACTTATTGACTCTGCATGTTTAAAACTGTAGAAATATACCAATGTGAAACACTGAACTAATACTGATCTCTATCATCTATCTATCTCTACACACACACATCATAACTCATTGGAGAAAAAGTACCAAGAAATCCATAGTGATCAAACCAAGAAGACATTGCAAATACACTATACTGTCTGTCTGTCTGTCTATAGTTGATATAATCACATTAGGCTGCTTTTTAGAGTTCTTTTTTTCAAGACTTGATCCGAAGAGCTGTTTGCCAAGCATAATTGGCTTCTACTTTCGAGCTATAATTCTTCTTTCAATTTTTCTTTTTCCTTCTTTTCTCAGCTCACCCCTCCCCATTTCCTTCTGTGTGCTTCTGTTGTGCATCAAACAGCATCCTGGGAGCTGAAATAAAAATGGATTAAGAGAGATCTCATGGAAAATGCAGTCTCTCTCTGACTGAAGCAATACCTGCAGCAGGACTTAAACAAAAGGCTTGGTGCCTAGCTGACACGGAGAGTCCATAGCTTTCCCTTTCTGAATACCTGTCAATCAATCACCAGTCAATCACAGAAAAGCCCAATCAGCCACTTAATGACAGCCAGATGGCTTCTACTCTCTATGAACTGTACTCCTGAAGTCACGCTTGCTACTGATAACTAGCAGCGTTTCCTGTCCAGTGAAGTAATGAGATGCTTTTGGTATTCAGCCTAAGTTCTAATGGCTCACACCTCTGACAGGACATCCTTGTGAACAGAATACATGGCTGCTATGAGACCAGTATGGTTTGGCGATTCAGAACAGACTCAAGGGTCGCTTGAGAAATACGGATGCCCTTCCCAATATTTGCTTTGCACAGCTGTCGAGAATGACTCACTGGAAAGCAAATATGCCTTATAAATAATGTTGTGATTTTAATAGCGGGGATAATTTATACCAAGTCTGGGGTGATCTTTTTCCCATGCTAGTTTACTACAGATTTCACCTTTGATTCAAAGGGAATGCGTTCCTTCTGCCCATAGGGTAATTTACTCTATTTGTTTAGTTCAGGGATCTCGTGGAATGAATTATATATGGGTTAGGGTGCTTTCCATGATTCAGAAACAATGCCCATGGAGGATCTAGCCGAAGCTATTGAATTGCTCTTCGAGAGCTTAGTTAAATGCAATATAACTGATTCCCTTTGGTCCTTATTTTCAATTCAGCCATCTTAAAAAACAAAACAAAAAGCAAACCTATTTTATAGCCATTGCTTGTCCCATTTGAACTCAAGATGCCCAAACGAATGTTGTTTAAAAGTGCTGACTTTTTTCTTTCCACAGGAGTAAAGGACACACATCAGTCTTCCTTAAGCAGACCTCGGTGTCTTCTGTTGTGCTGCACAGCCTGTTGAGCTAGACTGAACCTCTTCAGTTCCATCAAGGCATATGCAACCACCGGCCACATCGGAAGTCCTATCAGAAGTCTGATGAACCAACTGATTCTGCCTGGAATTGAAAGGCTGTGTTAATGTGATTGGAAGGTAGCATTTAGTTAGCTGGGTCAAAGTTTTGTTCCGTGTTTCCATACAGGAAGTGCATGAACAGTAACACAATGCTCCCTATTATCTCCTTTGTTTCTGGACCATCTAGTATCATAGGATATCATTTCACCCAAAGTGCATCTGATTCCCACTGGACTTTCTTTCTGTTGGTTTATTAAGGTAAAAGACACAAAAGTACTCATAACCATTGCCTATGTCAGTGGTTCCAAAGATCCTCGGGTTGGTATATATCAGCCCAGGTTTGCTCCTGGACTTGATTCCACTTGAATGGAATCTAATGCTGCAATACTGTAAAACAAAATTAAATTTCCAGGAATTTATTTATTTATTTATTTATTTGCATTTAAGGATTCAGTTTCCCAGGAATGTAATGCTGGGAAAAGTACATTTCCCAAAATGTAATGCTGGATCTGGCATTACATTTTGAAGTCCGTCACAGTGAGAAAACAGGCCAATTCTCTACTACAAGGCTTGTGTTTGTTTATCTGTTTCCTTCTTAGAAGCACCATCCAAGGCACAAACCCAGGATGTTTTCCCCTCTCCTAAGGTTGTATTTTACAAAGTGGAAAAGGGTGCTGCCACTCAAGGGCAGGCAGGCAGGTTTGCATCCATTAAGGATGGAATGCAAATGGAGGCATTCCCCAGCATTAACTGCTTAATGCCTTCCAGTGCTCTCAGCCTGGTTGCTGGAATGCAGGCCAGAGAATCTCATTAGGAACCTAATACAAAAAGGGCACATAGATCCTGGGATTGTGGGTTGGAAAATCAGATTAGCTTCATTACTTTATTTTGCACCTCACAGCGCTTCTGCCAGTGGACAATTACATTAGAACAGAGAGAGAGATCAAAAGGTAAAATCCTCCCAGAAATGCTGCTTTTTATTGTCTTATGGGTGGTGGTGGGAAAAGCATTAATGTGGATGAAGGACACATTCTCCAGCATGAACAATCATGAGAAGAACCAATCCTTACTATAGAAATGAGTCTGGAATAAAAAGCTGTGGCATGGAATTCTCCTGATGAGAATTCTTATTCTGTTAACATCCCTTCCAGTTTTCTAGCCAAACACAAATCCAAACCAACTATTAATATTCCATAACCACTAGCATGCCTAGCCTGACTGGGCTGTTTTGGACTCTGCCACATCTTGTAGAGTTTCTCCCCTACAGTTTATCCTTGACGCATTTGCAAACCTTGGCATTTTCCAACCCCAGTGATACCAGTCTTTGGTGCCTTTGCTCCTGAATGAGTGGCTTAAATTTGTTGATTATCAGTTACGGCCAGGGGTTGAATGGATGTGTGCACACACACGCTCTTGGAATCATGTAGCTATTTTCTTCATATGGACTAACGGTCAGCCAGAATCAAAAAGTCATGCAGGAGGAAGCAAAACGACAAAGTAGAAATAATTCCAGAAGAATAAAACAATATATTCTTCTCTACCAGCCCCTACAAAAATCTAAAGTGTGTAAGGCTCCCATATCTGGGCTGAAAAATAGAGGGCAGCCAAGAGTTAGAGATTCCTGTCTCTCTTTGCTGTCATCTTGTGGTCACCTGGGTTTTTGCAACCCAGGGAGCTCTAACACTATATAATATTATCAACAAGCACAACTGCTTTATAGTCTATCAAACCATTTCAAAAAACCTTTAAAAGAAGAGATATACTTAGTAATTTCAAGGGACATCAATATCTGCATATATTTTCCTGTTTCTGTCAATTCTGCTTTTGCTGGGCGGGATGGATATGTTGGAATTTCCTCCCTTCTCTCCTCCTTGTTGCAAAATGAGAGTATTACAAGCCCTTTCCATTTTATTGCCTGTTAACTTCTGAGCTGACAGAACATGGAACAGAGTTTAAAGGCTAGATGTTCTGACAAGGAGAATTCCTTGTTTAAGAGCTCTAGTCATGAGGCACCCTTAATTAAAAATTGTATTGATCTTTCTCCCATCCTACCCCACCCCCCACCCCGCCAATGACAGACACTGCTCTGCACCTCCTATTGATAGTCCCACTGACAGTTTAAGTAGTGAAACAAGGGGCATTTAACACAGCGCTTAGTGCAAAATTATTACTGATTAAAAAGTGATTTATCATGGTAATGGTATCTACTTAGACTCTAGTGTAAATAATACATGCACATACACACACATTCATAGAAATAAAGTAAAAACAACTCACTGAACTGGTCTGTCATTCTATTAAAATCTGGATCCTTAACAGGGTGCAGGCAATGATCAGAAACATTTATGTTTTCTATTTTTCTTTATTATATCAAACTAATAAATGAAAGAAAACATTCAGCAGTAAAATATAGTGTAACTTAAAATTAATCATGATGATGATGATGATGATGATGATGATGATGATGGTGATGGTGATGATGATGATAACAACAGAAAAAACAAAGGAGGGAAAAAGACTTGGGAAGTTATGTTAGGAGCAGAAGAATGTCAAAAAGCTGCCTTTACTGCTTGAAAGCCTTCTTGTTTGTTTCATTGTTGGGAACAAGGACATAAATTTCAAATGTTGACAAACAGCTCATATCAACAATTCATTGCCTCAAGTCGAGTGTAAATTTCTCCTTGCTATCTTATATAATGATTATTATATAAGGTCCATGATTCTTAATGTCCTGATAAATTCTAAATATAGCTATGTAGCCAAGAGAAAGCATATATAATAACTTTAAAACAGCAATAATTCCAAATCATATTATTTTGATTTCTGTCCCAAATTTGTCGATATTAGGGTAGGCCCTATCACATTTATATTGCTTTGTGAAGCATTCAAATGGTGCTTTGTATGAATCTTCCCCAAAGTAAAGCCACCTTTCCCAACTTTAAACAGGCAACTCTTTGCCAACCTGTTCCCTTCTGAATGTGGAGGGACAACTCTATGCACTCTCTGTAGGAATAATCATCAATACAATGGATGGATTCTCCAGGAGTTTGAAGCAGAAATAGAATGCCTGAAATACATAAAGTTGAAAAGTGCTTCTCTCCCTAAGTGATATCACCCAGGCATTGCTCACCTGCAATCTTGGAAGAAAGGCATCCAAAAGATAAGGTGATTTTGAATTTCATACAAGCCTAAGACATGAAAATTAATCAGTTCATCTTTGGACTACTGGAAACTGCCATGGCTCTAAAATGTATATACATAAGATTAAAGCATCAACATGAAGGCACAAGAAGCTAAATAAGAAAACCGCCTTCTTTCTAAAATGCACTCTAATTATTCCTATATCTCCTTTTATTAGTATTGCAGAAATAACATAGTGATTAAAATCTTTCCTCGTCAGATTTTGAATCAGGTTACTGGTTGAAAATCAGGCAGAAATAAACAAACAAACAAATATATATTTAATATTATTATTATTTATTTAATCTTTTTTTAAAAACAGAAAATTTTCTTTCTTTCTTTTTTTTAAAGATTAGGACCAAGAGTTTATAATTTTTCTAGTCACTCAAGCTAGAAGAATTTTACCCACAGCTCTCAAATAGCCTAAATAATCCATGGACTGTGTGGAAGTTAGGGCTGAAACTCTTTTGAGGTGACTCAAAAAATGGTAAACCCTTGGACTTATTTGGGAAAAAAAAAACCCAGCAACAAAAAGCCCAAAGAGAAAACTAGCACTCAAGAAAAAATTGTAATAGTAATACAAAAAGAAACTAACAGTATGTTTCTGCTGGATTTCAGATCAGCAACATTTGCTGCTAAGCAAAGAACTTAACCACTATGCTATTTCAACAATCAATCCTGGTAAAGAGGGGTAATAGAAAATATCACATGCACAATAAGTATTAACTCAATTGAAGTTGCAGTCCTTTTCCTGTAAGGTAGCCAGGGAACTTCGGAAGTTAGCTTGCAACAAGCTGACACACACTAGCCCAAACAGACAGGAACATTCAAGGCAACATAACAGGGAAAATTGTACATTAGAAGTAGAGCAGGGAAGCTCACCCTAAGGTCACTTGAAGGTGAATGAGGGATTAATAGAGGGTGACATTGTCTATTTCTACCTTCCAGAAACAATTCTCTGCTTGTTCTGTTGACAGGGCACCTGGTTAGTATAGTGCCTTGTTGAAATGAAGCATAGCTGCTCCACGCAAATATTTAGAAGCCAGTGCAGTAATGAACAAGGAATCAGGCTGAGATAACAATCAAGCCATCATACTTTTCTTTCTTTCTTTCTTTCTTTCTCTTTCTTTCTTTCTTTCTTTCTTTCTTTCTTTCTTTCTTTCTTTCTTTCTTTCTTTCTTTCTTTCTTTCTTCCATTCTCTCTCTCTCTCTTTCTCTCTCTCTCTTTTTCTTTCCTTGTGTTTCTATTTATATGCAGAAATAATTGTATCAAGTTGTTTAAGGATCCAACAATGCACACATTGATCCATAGAATTAACTTGTTTTGCAAGTGAAAAATGTGCTCATATATCTCATTGGACTTAATACTGTTCGCCCTAGAACAGATCCACTTTTAGCATGTGTTGTGTGTGTGTGTGCGTGTGCGTGCCATATTATTTGCCATATAACTGACAGTTAATTATATACAAATCTCTAGGGCCTTGACACAATTTCTCGTGACTATATAATTGTGTTTCAGGCTTTTCGTTGTGTATACCTAGGCCACTATCACTGCAGTTTATTTCTTATGAGAACTGTCCAAATTAATTTGCAGAAAAGCTTAGAAATCTTAATTTTAAATAGCAACTATTACATTAATAATAATTATCATTATTAACTAATAAACTGGGGCACAATCCAAGCAATTTTAAGCAATTTCTAGTCTTTGGGACTAGCAATATGAAAAGTATGTAAACTCCAATTCATTTGCCAAACTTGTTCCATCCTCTTCATTATGCTGAAAACTTTTAACAGATGTTCAAATGTATTTTAGACCAGAAATTCACATACCCACTAGCAAGAGCTCCAATCAGGATCCTTCTCTCCTCCAGCTGTACACTTTTCAGGTCTAGGCAAAGCCATGGCAGAGCCTGGAGTTTTGGTCCTAGATGTTCAAAAACATAAAGATTTCACACCTCCATTATTGTGGGTGCTTCCTTGGTTATATCTAGATATTTTTACATATTTCATGCTCCACATGGAATGGTCTTGCGCTGGCATAAACTGATACCCTGCTTTCAGTGGTGATAACAATATTTCTTATCAGGATCACCTTTGCAGATCATCACAACCTTGTGATTCTAAGTGGTTCACAATACAAAAACCATAAAAATCACAGGATATCATAATAACAGCATTACAATATCTGGCTCCACTAACAGCTTAGCCTCAGCACTGAGGGAAAAGCCAGGTCTTCAAGGCCTTCTGGAAGGCTAACAGGGTTGGGGCTGTCTGGATCTTGGGGGTAATCCCTGTACAAGAGTGTGTTTGACATGGTACTCCCTACTAGTTGCTGTTGAGATTGACTCATATGCAAATGTCTCCCCCTGATATGTAGGTCAGCTATGAAGCTATGAAGATCACTAGGTTGCATGTCTTTCTTCTAAATCATTTTATATTTTTGTTTTTTGTTTTTTTAAATCTTTCTGGTGTTTGGCCATTAGGCAAATAAATAAATAACATACTGATGTTTTACCTTTTTGAATAACAAAATTCATCTAACCCATTAACTAATTTGAAGAATACATTCCACATTGCACCCAAGTTCTCCAACAGAATAATTATTTACTTACTACTTATTTGTTTATTATGTTTGTGCCTGGGTGTCTGGGTGATGGATAGGCCAATCTGAGTCCCACCTTACAAGTTGGCCTTCAGTGGGAGTAAGTACCTTCATTTATGGGACAAGATGAGGGCCCATTATCTGTGTCTTTCTGTGGTGTTTAATGTGTGCCTGTGTTAAATTATAAACAATGGGAAGTGTATGGCCCTACTGTCAAAGGTAGATGAAGGGCGAGTGCAGGAAAAGGGGATGTGCTGAATCTCAAGTTAAGAGACAGCAATATCATGCAAAGTAATGGAAAATAATTATGGGCCCAGGACCAATAAATATCTGCATAACTATCATGCCTACCAGAGATCCAGCAAAGAGTTTCAGTTTCCCCTGGATGGGACTTTTGATTTGAGCTGGACGGCCCAACTTGGCTTTTCATTTTCCCCACGGTTCTTGACAATCGGTATGCAACTGCCTAACCCTGCTCTTTTCTCCAACAATTCTGTGTGAAAGTTGCTTTCTCTCCCCCTTTCCCTGGGGAGATTTGCCTTCTTGTCTCCTTGCCCCACCCTGTTGTCTGCACAGATGTGCTCCCTTGAATCCACTGCTTGGAACATGACACCTAGCCTCAAAACATCCCTCAGCGCCAAGCTGAAACTTTTAAGCCGTTACTTTTCCCTCCTGTAAAAGCCTGCCTTCCTTGTCCCTGCCTGATACTATCAGCCTGACTACGTGAAAGTTTCCCCCAGATTTTAAGTTACTGGAAAGTGACTAGCCGCAGCCCTGTACCAAGGCAATAAAAAGACAAAGTGCCCTCTGCAGAATCCCTCACCTTGCGGGAAGAAAACCTTCCAGAAACTTGCTTTTCCTCCTTTGATTCTTTTTCTTCCCTTCCTGAGAAATCGGATTGCTGAGTAAAACTCCAAATGATTTATTTGTATACTGCCTGCTTTGAATAGGAGGAGGGAATGGTCAAGAGAGGGGAGGAAGAGGGAGCAAAGAAGTGTGTGTGTGAGACAGAATGTGAATTTATTTCCTGACCTTGGCTAAGCTATCTTCTTTCTGGGTGAATATATTATGGTTTCAAATAAATTAATGTGTCTATTGTATTTCAAATTTTTAAACTGCTTTTGTTTGCCTGACTGGCAAAAGGGAGTGGGAATATTTCTTAGATAAATAAGTGTTCATTTTCTCTAGTGTACCTTTAGTTTAATAGTTATTTAAAATGTTGTACATTAATATGAGTTTTTGCAGCTGCATGTTCTATGCCTGTTATCTAGGTCTTGTGTTTTGCTAAACTATGCATTTTAGCTTGGGTAACTGGGAATTTGCACATGCCCAGAGACTATTTATAATAGGGATTTCCTTTATACTGCTTTCTTTCTAAACCCATGGACTGTGAAACTTTCAAAACCTGTGAGTTCCTATAAAACATCTGGAGAGAGATTTATTGTGTAAAACTTGGCTTTCATTTTATTGCACTGTTGTGGGAATTTATTTTTAGTTTTTTCACACTCTTGCTACAGGGAAAAAAAGCAAGGGATTCTCCTGGTAGCCACATGGAGGGTTCTTTCTAACCCACCCCTCTTTGTGGGAGACCCTCTCTCCTTCATAGAGATCTCTGTGAGGTGTCAAAAAAAGGGGGAGCAGGAAGGTAAAACAAGAAAAAAGTCTCCTCTTAGGGAAATTCTGCTTCTTGAGGCTTCTCGTCCTTCCCCTTTCTGGCACAAAGAAATCTTGGTATTCACTGTTTCTCTTTGCAATTCATTTATCTCTTTCCCCAGCCTAGATGGGTGGAAGAAGGGGGGCCCATTAGCTCCTCGTCTCAAGGTTTTCCTGACTTTCCCTCTTCTTTGAATCAGCACAGCAACAAAACTTTTAAAATCTAATTTCTTTTGATGATATTATTCTGGGGTAAAACCCTGATGCTCTCCTTGTCATAACTCTTTCCCCTCCCTGTCTTGTTTTCTCTCTCTTGAAGGGTTGGGGTGTGCATGCACGCGCGTGTGAAGCCTCTCCTCTCTAGCTGAAGAAACTAAGAATAAGAAGGATAGAAAAGAGGCTGGAAAAATGGGACTGCACCATTCCATAAAACTTCAAGTTATAAGCCTGTGTGTTCCAGAGAAGTTAAAGCACAAGTTTAAAGCAGGACTTTTAATAAGTTTAAAAAAGGATTTTTAATTCAAGGAGTTGGTGTTTGAACGCATGGTTTATTTCCTGGTGCTACTAGTTTAATGCTTAAATAACCCTGAAAAGTTAATGTATATTTATTGTCAGTGTTTTCATGTTTTCTGCACATGTACAAAATTTTATTATAGCTTTGTTGTATTTTGGACTCCACCATATCCAGATGTTACTAACAAATACAAGTCAGAAACTATGACATGGTCAACTTTGAAAATCTGTTTTTGTTCATGTCATTCCATAATAGACTCTTTACTGTGCTGCTTATCTAAAACTTTGCACATTTTTCTTTCCTTATTCCAATAAGGAGTAATTTGTATTAGAAATATGTTGTTTCAGTTTATTTCATTATAGATTTTGAGTTTAGCGCTGCCACAGCAGATTCCCTGTGAAATCCCAACACATTGCGTTCCAACAGAGGACCATCAGGTTGTTTTAGATCTAAAAAAAATAAAAAATCCTGCCTATTTCTGCTCAGTACTGGTGGCCTGTCTACTATAGTATACCCTTTGGATGGGTAGAATATTGTCTTTAACCAAAATGTTTTAGCCCATTTTACAACAGACTGAAGCAATGATTCAATCTGCAGTCCCAGCCGCAGGTTTTTACTTGAGACCTGATGACTAGCTGGTGAACTGCCAAGTGCTACAACTGGGTGCTACTAACCCCCAACTGCCTTCTTGACAAGCCTCACTGCTATAAACTGTGAGAGTTGACCTGTCTGAATGCATGCATCATAGAGCCAGAAAGGCATCTATGCTGAGAATCACTGTATTGCCCCACTTGAACAAGCAAGCAGTTAACCAACATTCCTTCCACATCCTATGGTGAAGAAGGGCTAGCTGAAATATAATTTGGTTAATCATCATCATTATCATCACCACCATCATCGTCATCCTTAAATTATTTAAAATTTGGACAGCGGCACCCTAAAAGCCTTTGCCCTGCCATGATACTGTTTCTGCATTGTTTGTAGTGTTGGCTTTGTATTTATTTAATTTATCTACAGTAGGGCTGGATTATACTTGAAACTATGGAGCTGTCTATTGAAAACTATTTCCAAAACATTGGTAACCTAACCTTTGTAAGTTGACTGTAGGCAATGCAACTCTACCCTCCCTTTCTCATTCCCACCTGTATTATTTTAATGGGCTCACATGGATTGAAAATTGTAACATGTGAATGCTTTCAATTGGATAAAGGAGGATAGAACATGGGGTAACTTTATTATGAAGAAATAAGTGTTCCTTAAAATAATATCATTTATTTATTTATTTAACTCCACCACATTAAATAGACTCTGGGATGGGAGGGACCTTGTAGATTTAGATGGCTGTACCCTAGTGTGTTCCTACTCCAGGAGCTAAGTTCTGAGCATGTTCCTAATTTAAAAGATTTTATTCACAAAGTATAAAGAATAATTTTCCCTGGTCTAAAGTCTTAGAAATCAAATGGGCTTTGCATAAAATCTTGCTAATATGAAATCTGATTCTAATGGCATCTCTGATTCTTAGTTTCTTTGCTTAAAGGTGGCATTACAAAAACACATGGCCCTAGATTTACTATGACAAAGGAAAAGCTTACATTCTTTTGCAAAGAAAAAGTTGTTTTATGTGGACAAACTGTTCAGATTTTAAATATATAGTTTCTTTTCAAGAAGCTGCAAATGTCACTAAAATAGCATGTTTCATGCCTTACTTTTTTTTCCTCCCACTTAGAAGCATGGGGTAAAGTTTTAAAATGGATGTCAATTATTCTCTCTCCTAATTTTAATAGTGATTAAAATATGCAACAGCTCTGCTTTGCACCAAGTATATGCAGAAGAAACACAAACCTCCCAAAACAGTTTTGGGAACTTTTAAGGGAACCATTTTAATTAAAACAGTTGTGAAACTTAAAATATTTTATTTTATTTTTTATTTCAGAGGAGGGAATTGTAAGATACTTTGTGGGGCCAAATTAAAGCCCGTAACCCAAACACATCTTCCCAGGTAAAACAAAGCACAGGCTCAGCAATACGGTGTCAAATTGGGCAACTACCCCATTACTGAAACACTTCCCCAGGAAAATTACAATGTCAGTTTAACCATAGAACATTCAGAAAGCCACTATTATCCCGTATTTTAACCATTATTAAAAACAAAGTTAGCAATAAATAAAATGTCACTGGACAATCTAGGTTGCACTCAAGCATCACAGGAAACAGTTTTTGGGTCTGGACAATTTCAGTCATTGAGCTTTTTCTCTCCTGCTTTGCTAAAGAGTTGAACTTTGGTATTGGAGAACACTCTTGAGAATACCATGGACAGCCAAGAAAACAAACAAATGGATCACCAAACAAATAACCCAGAGGCTTCATTCGAGACACAAATGATCAGGCTCAAATTATCCTACTTTGGGCCTGTTACACAAAGACTAGCTCTCTGGAGAAGATTCTAATGCTGGGAAAAGTGGAAGGAAAGAGAAGAATGACCAGCAGCAAGGTGGACAGACTCACAGTAGTGATGAGTGCACCAATCGAAGAACTGAAGGACCAGGTTGGGGACAGATCATCATGGAGAAAATCTATCTATGTTGTTGCTTAATGTCAGCAAAGACTTGATGGCATGGAATCAATCAATTAATACCTAAGGGGATTAGAAAGTTCAGTTAAACAAAATATATGAACCACACAAAAAAGTTAAAACCACAGACAGTTTTGAAAATCAAAACCATAACAAAGACCATGTCAGTAGTGACAGAAAATACACAAAATGGCACAGAGAAGAAATGGTTCTTTAATTGGTGCTGAAAACTACTTAGACTTGGCACCAACCATAACAGGAGAGGAGGAAATTCAACCACAGGGCTCTTGGATTGGAAACTGCCTCTCTCCAGTTGCTGAACAGCAAATGTGTGGGTCTGCAAAACCTGAAGAGGGCATTCCTACCTCTTTTAATTGATGAGCAGCTCCCTAAGAAATATGGCAACCCATTGGACATTCTGGTATCAAGTGGCCTGAGGCTTTAGATGTCAGCCCAAGTATCTTGAACTTTGCTTGGTTGTATAGAGATGGGCTGTACCACTTTTTGAAAGCTAGGGTAATATGTTCACGGCAGCCTATTCTTAAGCAGCAAGAGAAAAGAAGGTTATCAGAAACAGCCATTTATTAATTAGGATAGTTTAGCATTACCTTCCCCAACTTGATGCTCTCCAGAACTGTTACACTTCACTTCCTATAACCCCTAGTCACCATCTAAAGTCTGCAGGGTGACAACACAGCCAGTATTCTAAACCTGAGATTAATGGGAAAAAACCTCTGCTGCAGTTAAAGGATTATTTTCAAAAGATACAAAATGTGTAACAATTAAGTCTAAAAGATTTTTATTAAAATGATTGGTACTGCAATGCTTTTTAGCAGGAAGAGTTAGAGTCCATGTGGGATATTTGTGCTTTGCTTCATATGTTGTGATTTCTCAGATTAATTTTCTCCTCAGTCTGCAACTTTTCTCTCTCTCTTTCGCTCTGTTCATTGACAGACTGTGACTGTGCTAGTGATGTGGCATCCATTGTATAAGCAGGTGTCCTGATAGCGATGCAGGTGTTCTCTCACTTTCTGGCATACTCCAGTCCTATGGGAATAAATAAAATTGCTTCTCCATAGAAAATATTTTCGATGTGTCCTTGAAGACAGTGCTTGAAACTGTGAAGTGCCCAATTATGCACTAGCATCTGAACAGAGTTTGGCCACTTAAATGCTGATTTCAAGCAAGGGTTACTGTGAATTCATAAAATATTAGCAAAATATTAAAGCAGTATTGTATAGCTCGGTGTAAGAATTATTATCAGTGCAAATCTATGCATGCTTATTTGAAAATACATTCTGCTGTATATCTTTGGGGGGGGCGGTGTTATTACAAGTAAGTGTGCATAGAATTGGGATTTATCGTTCAAGTCAACATGCATAAAATTGCACTGGATGTCCTACAGTTTCAATGTGCATAACAGCTCATAGGGTGATATCTAAAGTTCTAAACCTGAGCTTCTGTGTAGAGCTTGAATTAAGAATGCCAGTTATAAAATTAATATTTCTCACCATTGGGATGCTGGATGAGCTTGAATTGAACAAAAGAAAACAAGTAATGGCTGCTTAGTAATTTGCCACAGAAGCAGAGCAATTAAGCAGTTCCTTGAAACCATTTATTTAGACATGAGTGCTGTGCAGGCCTCCATAGAAGAGATCTGCTATGGCAATTACAGCTAATGACTTTCATACTTGATTTGCTGAAAAACTGTGGATCAGGTATATAATACCAGAAAATTCTCCTTAGGATGCCAAAGTTGCCATGGATCCCCAGTTCATCTCCATTCTAGAGAAGCATTTATGTTGGCAGGAGAATGTTAGATTTTAAGAGCAACAAGAAGTGGACTTTCACTTTTTAAAATATAAAAAGATAGTTTGAATTTCCTTGATAGTCTTTTGATACTGTAAATGATAAGAAATGCTTTTCCCAGGCACATTAGATCTCAATCAAAAGAGAAACTAAGATACAATCCTAGCACTATATATATTTGGTAGCCACCATAATGGTTGACTGGAGAAGGAAGGAGAAAAACTGTTTCTGAGAGATGGCCCATGCAAAGAGCTGGTCAAAAACAACCATTTGAAAGTCTCCTTTATGTTTGTGGGCAGAGAAATTGAGTGGGTAATTTCTCTGAAATTTTCTAGGAGAAAGGAAAAACTATCTTTTAATTTCTCAAGAACAGGAACTTGTTGAGAAATTGCACTGGATGTCCTACACATTTAATTTCTCTGTTTGCTGTGAAGTGGTGCTACTACTAAAAATGTCAGTGGAGGAGCTCTTATGAAGTCTTCTTGGCAATTGAAAAAAAAAAACAGGGAGGCTGGAGACCACAGGACATTCACACATCTGCTTTGGCCAACTGGTAACTAAATGTATGCAAGAACGCCACACTCCACCCTTCCTATTCCCCTGAAATTCTCTTCTTTGAAAAAAAATGTCTTAAGCAAATTCTCTTTCAACAAATGAAAATGTGTAGAAAACAATCCACAATAATTTCTCTACCCAGCATTATGCATGCATCCATGCCAGTAATTTCACCCCTCAATGAACTGTATTCAGTGCTGAGGTTGGGGGATAACTTGGAAGGCTTTCATGGCTATCAAGAGCCAAGATCATCGTTAGGCCTTTACCCATGCTCTAGCATTAATTCAGAGACATAACTAGATGTCCTCTGATTTTTTTTTTTTAACATTTTAGATTATTTCTGAATCCATCAGAAGTGAACTTTGTACAATTTACTCATTCTTTTCCATGCTATTCCCTTTCTTCAAATGCTCATGACAACCTTATTTAGAAGCATATATAATGTTAATGAAAGAGGATCTGAGCCTGGCAACTAAGGGTATAACTTTAGAAGCAAATACACTAGGAGGGCCTAGTTTGCAGGGACTTAAGTGGAACAATTTGGGCCCCAGAGCAAACTGAAATAGCATCTGATATTTTACTGCTTTTGAATGTTGTCTTCTGCAATGGAATTTTATGCTTACATAAAATCCCCAATATTATCATTCAACAGTGGACAGTTCATGAGACATTTGAAGTCAACCAAAATTGAAACAAGCAAAAAACGTTAGCAGGTCTCAAATATATAGATCTGAAACTTAGAAGTAAATATATCATATTCAATTTGAAATCTAGAATTCAAAATGTCTAATTCAGCATTTTAATTTTAAAAAAATCTTTATCATAGGAGCAAGTTTTTCTGCAACTTTTTAGCACCTGCAGTGATTCAGATTTGTTCTTTAGAGCTGTCCAGAACTTACAGTACAGTTTCTGGGGAAAAAAAGTTGCAAATATTGCAAATAATCTTGAAAATAGGAGAAAAATCCAATAGGCTGATTGGTGCTCCATCAGTGGACATATGGACTGATAACTTCAGCTTCACCCTTTGGCAATCTACTCTTAGTATTGGGATTTAATGTATGTGAAATGCTTTCCCTGCTTTGCCTTCCTTCTTCCCTCCCTCCGTGCCTTACCCACCTTCCCTTTCTCCCATCATCCCATTATTGTAGCAAACTGGGATGCATATGCTTATATAATTGAGAATTAAGTTTTGTTTCTCAATCTAAAAACAAGGAGCAAAGTATTTTCCATCTAGCAAAAGTGGTCAGTAGAAGATTACCAACATTTAGCTTCTCTTGGCTCTTTATGACGGGAAACGTTGGCTATATCTAAGTAGAAATCTTATAACTCAGGCCCCTTCCATTAATATGCCATTAATTTGGTCTCCTGCATGCCCAGGTAGCCACCTGGAGCTAAAGAAAAGCAGTGGCATTACCTGAGAATTAAACCCATTCTTTTCTGTCCTTCTTTGCATAGCCAGCTTTTCCCTAACAGGCTTTTGAATGAGGAGACAGAAGGAAGGAGTCGAGGGCAATCTGGCATTGTGACATAGTGGAGCAAAAGGAAAAATTGCCCAGACTGGGGGCAAGAAGAAGTAGCCTCCTATCTGAGGGTTGCTAATGGCCTGCGGAGGAACTGCACAGCACTCATTTCACAGATAGGATGGCAGGTCATGGCAACAGATGTTCCTAGCATATGTGGAGAATTAATTACCCACTAGTAAACAAAATCCGTGATGCGGAGAGTCATTTTATCCAAATTTCTTTCGATTTTGCTGTTATTAGGAACTTAATTTTTCTTGATCAGCCAGCCTCTCTTGAATTAAAGCATTCCTTAATGGGCTGCCCCGTGCATTTTCTGGTGGAAAGCATTGAGCAAAAGTGGCAAGGAAGAGAAGGAGGGTGAAACATGGGTTGAATGGGAGAGGAGTTGATTGTGATGCTACAGTGAGTGATTAGGAAATTATTTGATTAAGAGGCTGGATACTGTTCATATAGCTTTTTTAAAATGTAATCTTACAGCTAACCTGTATTGAATAGCATTTTCACTTAATTTGCTGCACATTATGAAACAGCTGGAGCCCACAGAGTATATTATAGTGTTTCAAGAGGAAATGTTTTGGAAGGGAAAATGGCTGTTTTCCTTTACTGTCAGTATTCACAATGTGTTAATGTTGGAGGACCATATTGTGCCATTGAATTTTAAGCAGAAATCAGTGATGAAATTGATTCATCTGTTCACGACCCAGATAAGAAAGCAGGATGGCCAGAAACCACACAATGCTTCTTTCTGTGTCTTCACTGGTGCACTGTTGTAAAGTAAAACAGATAAACTAGGAGCTGAGATCCTTTTCTAGGGATGCTCACAGGATGTGGTAAAAAATGGCAAGATGGCGACATACATTAAAAAAACAACAACAGGTGGAGCTTTAATCATTTTGTTGTGGCCACAACCTTGACTGTTTTGATCATACTCTTGAGACACTTCAGCCTTGGGACAATAAGGATCTGATTATTTTAAGGCAGCTTGGGTTTTTTTCCACACTTCCAAAAAAGTCTGTGCGTTTGGTTATTTAAATCAGGGGTGCATAGAAGCTATACATAGCTTAATTTACTTGTAGATCATTGAGTGATTTGCAATAGATCATTAAAAGCTTCTCACTCTTAATTGTTTGTTAATAGCACCTCAAATTATTCCCTCCTTCCCCCCCCCCCCCAAGGACAAATTACTCTGCTGAGATTTAGCAAACTTGGGGCAATCAGGAGAGGATTTTTTGGTGTGTTTTGGTGTGCTCTGTTTTCTTCTGGTGCACAAAATAGTTTTCGGCTCAAATTCTGCATATATCTTTCTGATAATAGGTTGATCTTGAGATTGCATTAAAACAAAGTAAAAAACCCATACAGAATATGGCTTTGTGAATTATTTCCACTCCTTTACCAGCAGTGGCCACAGGAGGAATCTATATTTTCTTCCATGTAACAAAATACTGCATGGTGTCTGTGTGTGCATACATGCTTTTCTCCGAGGAATTAATCAATGTGTGTGCATAGCATATGTATTGCCTATACAGGTATTGCTTGTTTAGCAACCACAACTGGGACCAGCAACTCAGTTGTTAAGCAAAGAGGTTGCTAAGTGAGTGTTTACAATCTTACTTCAGCTTTCCTTTGCTTTATAGACCTGCAAAGATCGGAAATGCAAGGTTACTTTTTCATCACTGTTGTAACTGCAAATGGTCACTAAATGAGGCAGTCACTAAACAAGGACTACCTGTATATCTATATACAGTACATGTGTCTATGAAGATCTATGGAATCCAGATAGAGAGATGGGGACATGATGCAAAAAGAAATGCTCTTTCATAAGTGAATTAATGTTGCATGCATGTAAACAAGGGCAGAGCTTCAATTGCATAGTTGTGCCCACAACCTTGGTCACCCTTGCTATAGATGGCCTGGTTTGTGGGTGTTTCTGCTCTCCTCTTATGCTGTCTTGGTGTGATGGGGTTTTTTTTGGGGGGGGGTATAGGTGTGCACATGGGTTTAGCTGCATATACTCTGCTCTGGGTGACATGACAGGGAAAGAAGAGGGAGGGGCTCAGAATGGAGCAGTAGGCAATCTTCTGAGACACTGCCCAACAGCCTCTCTTATAGAAATGAATTGGGAAATGTGTTTGTGGATTTTTTTTTTTCTTTGTAGACCCATGCCCAGATTGAGACCCTTTTCAGACTTGGTATTTCTTTTGTTGGCTTCTCCTCTCACACCAGATTTGGTCCCATTCTGTTCAATTTTTGGAGAGTTATCCTGCTGATGGATGCAGAGACAGAGAGAGTGTTGAGCCCCTTTACACAATTTCTTTCCACTATTCCATTAAAAAAATGCAGATGCCATAAACATGATGTCTATGTTAAACCAGAAATGTCAACAGTATAATAGAAATTATGAAGCTCCTAAAACTGATTTATGCAAAGGAGGAGCAAAAGTCATTTAAGCATGCATTTGTTCTTGAAAGGAAGTTGACATCTGTATTGTTTTGACCAGTTCCTCATGTCTTCAAAATACTTTTTCCCATGAAAAAAGAATCAGAATTTGTAAAGTTTTCAAAAATGGGAACCATAAACTCAGTAAGTGTTACTGAGATGTCCAAATTTGAGAACTCAGGGATATGCGCCGCTCTTGTCTTGTCCTGTCCCAAACATGAAGATCATGAGGCTCAGGATGGTAGAGAATTTGAAATTCCAGTTGCAGAATGGGAGGAATATTGTGATCTGTAATTATTCTTATCAGACTATATGCAGAGTGCCTTAATGATGAGTACAGGTAGTCCTTGCTTAACAATGGTAATTAGGTCTGCAATTTCCATCACTAAGCGATGCGACCACAAAGTGCAACATCACATGACCACACTGCATAGCAATAGCAATTCCAGCTATCCTGTTTGCTGCCATTAAGCAAGGATCTCAGGTTGTTAAGTTAGGACCTCATCTGACCACGATTTGTGACTTCCTGCCGGCTTCCAACAAGCAAAGTTAATGGGGAAGCCGGCAGGAAGTTGCAAGTCCCAGTCACAACAAGCCTTTCCTTAGGTAGCTTGCAAGCAGGCCAGCAGGCGGGTGAGTGCTACGGAATGTGGGCAGGTGGGGGGGTGGGGTGCTGCAGTGCAGCACAAGAGCGGGCAGGTGGGGAGTGGGTGCATGAGTGTGGGCAGGTGGGGTGCACTACAGAGTGCAGGCAAGTGCGCAGGTGGGTGTTGCAGCTAAGCATGACCGGGTGGGGGGGAGCATTACATAGTGTGAGCAGGCACGCAGATGGGTGCTGTGGGCAAGTGTGGGGGTGCTCTAGCCCAGCATGAGTGCAGCCAGGTGGACACGCATGTGCTATGAAGTGCAGGTGAGGGGTGCTCTGGGAGGGCATGCACTACAGAGTATGAGATCCCTGGGATCTTGTATTTAGTAGGAGAGCTTCTTGGGAGAAAAAGCAGCAGGAGTGAGAATGACTTACAGGAATGTTTTGCAATCTTCCTTGCTGGCTTCCATTGTGGGAAGCTGTCAGGGAAAGTTGCAAATAGCCATCACATGACTATTGAATGCTGCAACCGTTGTAAGTGTGAGCCAGTTGCCAAGTGCCTGAATTGTGATCATGTGACCACAGGGGATGCTGTAATGGTCAGAACTTTGAGGACTGGTCATAAGTACCACTCGTTCGGCACCATTGCAACTTTGAACAGTTGCTGAACAAGTGGTCGTAACCAGAGGACTACCTGTAAAGTTCATGTTTAGATTTTGGCCAGGGCCCATTGCCTTTGCATGGGAGATGCCACTGATAGAAGGAAAAACAAGAAGCCATAATAGATGTATCCATACCCATTTGTACAAAGTAAGCAAGTGACTGCAGGAAATATTAGCTTTCCATTTGTCCAGTGGAGCAGCCCATGCTGCTACTCCACGCACTAGCTGAAATTCCAATAGGAAAAAAAATTCCCTGTTTAGCAATCCAAAACTTTATGAATTGCATTGCAGCGATGAACTGTCTCTTTCTCTCTTGATCTACATGTATTAACATGTGAAGAAAAAGAGATCTTATAGCTAGGCTAGAACTTCTTTCATATGTTCCAGTGAACATGTGTATGGCAGGGAGCTTGCTGACACATTTCCTACCACATTTCTACAAGCCTTGGCCATAAAAACGAGCTGCTGTGTAGTTTTTCCTTTTTTTTTTTTTGTACCAGAATTGCATGGACTCTTAAGTAGTATCTATTTTCAAACTCTAGTCCAAGGAACTTTGATATTTCTAAAAAGATTCTCAGCATTTCCCAATGTTAATCAGCCAAACATATATTGGATTAATCTACTCATTAAACCTTATTTAACAAACTTGCAACTTATTAGCAACTGGATAATAAAATTCCATCCAGTATTTACACTGTACTGGGTGAAAGGTGATCCAGGAGAAATGAAGAGATTTAGCAGAAGGAAAATAGGTACATATACAAAGACAGTCACACCAGTGATGAAGAGCAGAAAAAGCATGCTACTTTTTATTTTATATCTGGCTCAAGTTATTGATTTCCTGTCTTTGTTTTTACAAGCCTGACCCATCACAGGAAACACACTGTTCTTTGAATAAAAAAGATAGTTGATATTTAACACCAGCTAGTGTTGCATTTTTTCAGCTAGTATCCATATATTTTATATCACAAAAAGTTCATTGCTTTATGAGTTTTCTATTCTTTTCCCATGCTTATTTTTAAGAACTGCAGATAATCTATCATCTATCAGTACAGAAGCATCAAAGACAATTTAGAAGAAATTTCAGTGATGAAATTCTTAGCGTACCTTTATGACTGAGCCAGCAATGACATTGTTGCAGGTTGTACAGGTAGTCCCGTTTAAGAACGAGTCCCATTCCCAAAGTCTGTCCTTAAGTTGAATTTGCATGTAAGCTGGAACAGTATTATTGTATAATACTGTAAATGTAGTATTGTGTAATGAACTTGAACCATTGTGTATTTAACTCGAATCATTGCGTATTTAACTCAAATTTTGCTACAATAGGCTCTGTTCTTAACTATGGATCATCTGTAACCCAGGCATCCTAGTGGACTAGTGGATTGCAGTTTTGATGGTCTTTCAGACTCTCTTGATCAAAGGATGATCGCATTTCGGAAATGGATAGTAATGAGCAGAAACAACATTCTTGCCTAAAGAGACTGATGAAATTCCCAGTGCTTGGATGTAAGATTTGGAAGCTTGTAATGCTTGTATTGAAGAAAAATATTCAAGTGAGCATATAGTAAAATTCAATATTGCCTCTTAGTTGGAGACAATATGCTTCTGAATACTAGTTGTAGGGGCATAACAGGATGAGAGGGGTATATCTGTCTCCTGTTTGTAAACATCCCAGGGGTGTCTGGTTGGCTATTCTGAGAAACAAAATGGTAGACTAAGATGAGCCTTGGTCTGATCCAACAGATTAAAATTTAGGCCACATAATTCCCATCCAAGCTCCCAAAAGCATCTTCCCCAAAGCTCTTTGCACTTCTTTTTAAATTCAACTTATCTAAATGATATAGCTGATAGTGGCCAGTGATACACTGAATATTGGAACAGTAGGCGATCTGGAAACTTTGCAGCTTAGGTCCTCTCAAGCGATTATGATAGTTTCTGAAACTGCTACTCCTCTTCTCTTCTCTTCTCTTCTCTTCTCTTCTCTTCTCTTCTCTTCTCTTCTCTTCTCTTCTCTTCTCTTCTCTTCTCTTGTTAAAAAAACTGAGATCCATTCATTATTTTATGAAACAACAACCAAAAAAGTAGATATTTTTCTATTCATTTTTGCCCTCAATTAAAAAATAGACAATAGACATTTAAGGCCACACAATTAGATTTATGTGGTGGATATATTTTAGTGAAATTCATTAAAAAAAATCTCTGAATTTTGGTGAAATTTTGGAGAGCTCTATTCTTATTCTTACTTAGTTATGAGTAGTCAAGATGTGCATGAATGCCCTGCCTTTCACTGTATTAACCTCTCTTCAGTGGTCTATAGCATTCCTGGGTTTTCACACTTCATCTGAATCCCAAGAGAAAACATAATGAAGGAACTTCTCCAGTGAGCTTTGCAACTGAGAAATGTTGGATGCCAGGGAGCTTTAGAGAGACGGAATGATATGTAACATAAAAATTACAATTCCACCAGCAGTAGAATCATTCAACATCTCTAATGAAAAAGTTCAAAAATATTATGAAGAGAAATGTGAAATAAATGCTCAAGCATGTTGAAAATAAAGTAGAAAAACAGAAGTCTCTTTCACAGAGAAACAAAATCTTTTGAGAAATTGCAAGGAGATTTGCATCTCATTAGATACTCTAAAATGGAGTGAGCAAAAGGTAGATTAGAACTGAATGATAGTTGTTTGGATACTTTATATGGATTGGCAAGGACTCTCCACCCTCTGAGTTATACTGCTGAATACCAACATTTAGGCATGATTAATTTTATCTGTGTGGGAAGCTACCTCTTGAAGCTACCTCTTGAAGCTACCTCTTGAATTCTCCTACCCTTAGCTTATATTGTACTTAGCTCAAGAAGGAGCATGTATGGACTTCATCTACCCTGATGTATTATTTCTAGCAACAGATGATTAGAACAATTCTCTCTAATCAGAACTTCAGCTTGTAACCAGCTGTGAGAGACTAGAATTGTAAAGTCAACATCAAAGACTGGAGATGTTTATGGAATAATGCTAAAAAAATGCAAGAAATATTTAGCAAATAAAGTATAATTTTCCACTCAAATTAGGCTCACAGGCAGAAATCATTTATCTCATAATTGTTCCACTTCAGTTTTCTCCCTCTTGCTGTTTCATCTAAAACAATTGATATTGGCACTTGTTAGACTCAAGTATGTATATCATACTTACATAGGTCTTTACTTTTTTTTAGATCTAAACGTACATTTGCAAAATATAACTATTTTTGCTTCCTTTCCCCTCTGTCATATTCTACCTTCCATTCTCCTCAATAATTTCTTCTTTTTTTTTTCATGGAGGACTTCATCTAAGATAGAGACTTTTAAAGTTGTTTGTATTATTACTTCTTAAAAAGGAAAGATATAATAGTACAACTAAAGCTGTGTCTATTAACAGGGTCTGCAATAAGGTACGGTCAAAATTCCTGTGATCTGTTCCAAAGTCCTAAAAAGCAGATCAGTTCATTTACCATTAAATGGACAGAGCTGATAACTGTTTCAGGAAGTCAATGCCGAAAATAGAAAGTTGCCTTTAATTAGGTCAGATTATTTGCCTATCTGATCAAAGACCATATACTTGAAGAGCTCTTCCTCATGGCTGCCTTAATATACATTCATCCAGTTCTGAGCTGGAAGAAAAATATGTTGTATATGCTGTGCTGTCCTGATGGCCAAGCTCTAATCTGCCTCAGCAACAAGGATTGTGAGTGGTCCTGTCCTTACAGCTTTAATGTGGGATATTTCAAGAACAGAGATTAGTGCATTCTCCAGCCTTTGTTTCCTTCTCATCTAGCCCAACCACCATCACTCTCCTTAAAATGTGGTGGTGCAGATTTGGACAAATGTGGGTGGGTACCTGGAATGTTGCCTAAATTGATGAAGAGAGTGACAGCAGTTCTCTAGAGAAGGATTTACACTGACGTGCCTTCCAAAATGAAAAAGGCTATTCAGCCAGCAAGTAGTACCATGTAATATCGGCTTTGTTTAAAATGGAGGCATGAAGCAAACAACGCATGATGGTGCAAGAAGATGGTTTTGACATCTAATAGCACTGTGCCTGCAAAGTGGGGGAGGAGCATCATCCAATTTTTTTTTATCTCTAAAGGTATTTGCCCCTGTATATTTGATATGTGCAGGAAAGACATTGAACTAGAAAGCTCTTGGAGGAAGCAGAGATTGGGGCATCTCTTCCACTCATTCTTCAATAAATGTGTTGTCCACACCCTATCAATGTCACATATGATGAACCCTGGGCTTCTATAAGACTTTAAGAGGCCTGGAGACACTTTTTTCCCCCCAAAATATACTTTCAAAAAGTCTTCTATGTGGGTGGCATAAGTGCCCTTTTTAAATAGGCTATGTTGAAGCTAATCTTACCCTCTTTTTCTAGTTAGGTTCATAGTACCTTTCATAGTTTCATAGTACCTTCAACACTTCCCTTTGCGGAACCGCTCAGATGAAACTGTTAGAACTGCAACTTAAGCACATCCTATTCAGTAGTACATCACAAATGCTCTCAGAGAAAAGCAGGTTTTTGAAGAAAACTAGTATGAGGAAGTGAACTGCAGTGTGTGTCATGTTCTGGGAGTGAGGCAGTCAGCACAGTAATAGAATATAACGTTAATGAAGATCTGCTCTAAGTTTCCACAAGGAACATTTTCCCATCACCTGATCCATGAGACAGTTAACAGAATATGCTTAGAAGCTAACACAGGTGCATGCCTCCTGCTCTGCAGTAACTCAAACTTTGTGCTTTATTGGTTTTGTTGGCCTCATCTCTGAAATTCTGCTCCTGTTTCTAGCATTATTCCTTTATCAAAGAAATTGGAAATCCATTCATTGTTCTCATGGTTTTCTCCTTAAAACAGACTTAGTTTTATTTTATGTTAGTGGGGTTTTCCCCTCTTTTTAATTTTATTAGTATTCACATACTTATTTATTGATACATACCCTAACATAAAGATAGCATTTATTCTGAACCTGCATTAAGAACTCAGTCGGTAGGAATGAAAAGTGGTGGGTGGGTTACTTAAAGGATGAAATAATTTCCATTAACAAGTTACCTAATGGCATTACACATTTCTAATTAGTCACAGGTTCAAGTGATACTGTTATTGGTTTATGCTTCAGGGCATGAACAACCTTGAATTAACAGAATAAACTTATTATAAATTGGTAATTAAAGGTAATTATAAAGTAGGCATAAGAAATCAAGTGATGCAATTGGCTAATAAGAGAATACAGAAGGTTGAAATTAATATTGTCCAACCTAATTTTGGGTCTTGAAACTAAATTAATGTATATACAGTATATTTAAAGGCATTTTGTAGGAAAATGTTGTAATTGCAAGAAGACATTATGAGATCATTCATGGATAGTTGCATTGACGGTAATATTAATTCATGCTCAGTATGACACTTGATTATTATCAATATACAGCTAGACAGGCATTAATTTACTTGGGTTCTTACTCTAACATATTTGGAGCTTAATTACTTTTAATTTTACTTCACATTCTGCAATTTGGTTAGAAAGCTATCAGTTAAGCACAACAAGGAACAGACATGATTCTTGTCCATGGTTTTACCAAGAAAAAAGGTACAAATGATGCTGGTTCTCATAGAGCTATCGGAACAGGGCTGCAAAAATCCAGACAGACACTAGATAGCAGCAAAGGGTTTTCTCTTTGTAGCAATCTAGGAGTCATCCAGATTTTTTCAGCCCAGCCTGGTAACCCTAAACTGACTTCTACCATATGCTGTATATCTGGGTAGGAGCAGAAACATTTAAATCAAATGTTATGATATAATAGCTATAGAAGTACAATAGCTCTTGGATGGCATTATGCAAGGAAGTGATGGAATCTGTTCATTTTATGGCAGTCTTCCCAATCTGTCACTCTCCATAATTCCCAGCCAACATAGACAAATTCAGGAACAATACAGATGATTAATGGAATAGCCTCAAGCAGTATTTTAAAATACAAATGAATTATGTGGGAACTTTGGGTTGGATCCAGACTACATTGAAGTTCTTTCCCATCCTGAACAATTGATTTCAGGAACTCTGGCTTCAGTCCTAAAGAAAAATTACCTGGGGATTAATGCCATTGAACTAAACTGAGATGCATCTGAATGCACATGCTACTCTGTTAATCTACAGACAATTTCCAAAGCCTAAAAAATGTATCAAAATAAGAAACTAATTACTACTGTGCTCTAAATAAAATTTTAAGGTGGTGATGCAGCTCTGGAAGCCTTCAACAGGAAAGAGACTTTAGGACTGAATTGGGGAGGGGAGTAGTGCTTGAGAATGTAGGTCAGAGCATTAATATAAATTTGATCACTTCCTTTTTATTCTTCAACATTCCCTATAATAAATCACCTCCCCTCCTCACCCCTACCCCCCTCACACATTTCACCCCTTTCGTCCTGATTTCAGATCACCGAATGTAAATCTGTGACAAGGGTATCTATATATAATATTAATGGGCCTGAGAAGGATTGGTGTGAAATGTGAACGCTTGCCAAATAAGGAGCGATCAGAGCCGAGCTGTTCATTCTCTGTAGCATGCGCTACATCATCTGCAGGACAAATGTAACATCATTAGGCAAAAAACTCAGCCATTCTGCACGGAAATGGCTAAGCTGGAGGTACCAATCAATCTAGCCAAGCCAGGTCCCCTCTGATACTGTCAGAGGCAACAGACAAAACAGATTGCCACCTTGATCACAGAGCTATTCAAAGCAAAGCAAAAACAATCCCACTCTTATCTACTAGATGCCCGGGTAACTAGTTGTTGCATTCACAGAATATATTTAGCCAGATGGGAAAACTTGCATGCTTTGCTCTGAAACAAGGTGCACTTACTTCCTAGACAGCCCCAGTAGATGCGTAGCCTCATCCTGTCAACATTTATTATGATGTAAGCTGGTTTTCTTAAATGCATTAGTTAAACATCTTTAAAATCTCACTAGAGACAGCATCTGAAGGCTGGCATCAAGGGCTGGCACTGATGAGATTGGGAATCTACCAAGACCTATGCCCCAGTAGTGGGGAATCCCTTCTGATTCTTGCCCTGCTCCTCCTCTTCTCCAGTCAAAGGCCTACCAAGGCCTAGATTTTTCAACTTGACTTTTACTGAGTGAACAAAACCCAAAGGAGGTATCAGAAAACAATCACTGGATGGCACCAATGGATGTGCCTCCCCTCTTTTGCTGGCTTCAGATGGCATCTACTTGTCATGCCATGCCCACCTCTGATTTATAGAAGTCTATTTGAAAGTGTTCACACTCACACAGATCAAATTATTTAGCACATGAACTATTCCTGATTTATGTAACTTGACATTACAGACTTTATTAGATTTTATTTGGATGAATAGTTATCTATTTCAGTACTATACATTCTATCTCAAGGTTTGCCATCCCCTAAAAGGTTCCCCCCCCCCATTGGCCAGAGTAGGGTTTTTAATCAAGTAGGCCATGCATGTCATTTTATATATATGTATTTCTTGAAAGCAAGTATCTCACTAGATCTCTGGACATAAATGATGCACCGAAATCTATGCTGGTAAACCTCATATTTGTTCTGAGACCTGAATAAAAGTTGAATTTCTCATTAAGTAATAGTCAAATATTCCACAGTGATCATTGGAAAACCTTGTAATAGGATATGATAGTCACTGGGAACCTTTTCTATGGAGTTTTTATAACAATGGGAATAGAAATGATTTAGTCCTTAACACGAGATGGGAAAGAAATGCAAATGTGGTACAGCATGTAGTAAAATACTTTCAGCTCCTCTAAAATTACTAGAATTATCAAAATGGCTAAATCAGGAATATGTAACCTGGTTCCATTCAGAACTTTTTGGATTTCCAACCCTTTCAGCCCCAGTCAACATGGTCAATGGAAAGAGATTTCAGCAGCTATAGTCCAATAGAATTAGAGGATATCAGATTTACTATATCTGGGCTAGTGGGTTATAGGAAGATCTAATGTGCACACACACTAAGAGGATTGTGCCCAGTTTATCGTCCATAGCAGAGAAATAAAATCTGCAAGACTCCAAATTAGTACTGAATAATTTACGGATTGTAACATCTGATTACACAATACAATTTTACAAAGTACTGTATAAAATATTTTGATGTTGACCGAACAGCAACATGCGCATGCTTTCTTCAAGACCTACTTTTAGCTGCCACCTGGGGTTAAATATACCATAGTTTATTTCTACATTTCTCTGCCAAGGTCACAGGGGGCAGAAGCCCAGTTCATTGTTTGCAGGACTAATAAATCTCTCCAAAGGTCAGCCTGAGCAGTCATTATCAGCCAATCAGTTTTAATTCTGCTTTTAATATATAAACCATTTGGAAGTATACAGAAAACATTTTGTGAGTCTCTGAGTCCAATTTTCTTCCCTTCTCTTTGAAAAAAAAAAGACCGAGTCAGTTTATTAATAGTTTAAATAAAGGAAATCAATACATGCATTAAAGGTATTTGTCTTTAAAAGCTTCCTTGCTTCTAAGAAATATTAACTATAACAACAATTAACAGACAAACATGTCTCCAACCATGCTTTTCATTATATCAGATGCTTTATTTGCAGAGTTCAACTTCATGAAGATTGCTTTCCCATGTGCCTTTACTGTATACCTGCATAAGCTAGTGAAAAGACAGTTAGGTCTAAAAAATGTTGTTGAATAATTCCTACGTTTCTGAGCTGGTCACATGGTATATTTGATCGCAATACTTATGCTGTCTCCCTCTTTTATACTCTGCCAGAAAAGAAATGAGGATGTTGCCCTTAAAAACAAACCAGGGTTTAATGTTTAATCCCAATTTGCGGAACTATACTATTCTGACTAAAATTTATTATTCAGTAGGATATCCAGTCCTCTGTGTGTGAATTTACTGGTTGCATTTTTGTTATCTAAAATATTTTTATCCTGCTTTTCTACTTTAAAAGATTCTAAAGTGAGATAAAATATACACAGGAAGAAATGGATTATTTCAAGAAAAAGGGATGGTTGAAGATAACTGGGATTTTTAAGGAGCTTCATATAGTTTGAGATGGCTCCCTTGGTCATAAAAGACAACTGACCATGAGGAAAGAAGACATTCTGGGATCTTCCAAGCATGGGTGTCCACAGGAGGTGGGCAGCAAAGGAGCAGGAGATACAAAATCATGCAAGTTCATGATTCACTAATCCTAAACCTTTTAAGACAAATATCTAAAAAGTATAAGACTTAAGCTCTTTCCCCATCTGCTTCTAACCACAGCACAAACATAACTTGACAATATCTTTTTTTCTGCCATGTCCCCATGATTTTACCTTCCTCTCATTTACAGTTCATAAGTGAGACAGCTGTAATTCATTCTTAGCAATACCAGTGTTAAAGTAGCATTTTTCCTTAAGCTGACAGCATCCAAAGATAGTCACTAGATGTCTGAACTCTGTTACATTTCCCTACCCATTGTGTTGGAGTAAAGCCAGGGGAGTAGTGGAGTGATGGGATCAGAGAGGTATTTATTGGCTCTTTCTGAAGATGCAGTCCCTCATCCTCTCCTCTCATCCCCAGCCATCCTTGTATACCACACTTCTACTCTTTTCTCTTTAAATTGCTGAACCCAGTGGTATGTGAAACATAAATTCTGGTGCTTGAAATAACCTAACAGCTAAATAGCATAACAGGCTGACCAGTATGTGCAGAAATGACAGGACCAGCCCTGTTCCCTCATGGTCTCCTGAACATGAAGCAAACTAGAAATCAGAAGTTGTTGTCTATAGAAAGGAAATAAAAAAGAAGAAAAATCCTAAATAAAAGTGCTGCTTCTGACTCAGTTCTCTTGTAACCTTGATTTTTTTTTCAACTCAGTAAATAAGGTACAAGGGGAGGAGAAAAGGAAGGAGCCTAGAGATGATGGGCCGATCTGCCCCATTCCTGTTGTAGACCCATACCTGCTGAATGATTTTCCCACCAGCTGGTGATGTGCTGAAGAAGAAAAGCAGGAAACTGGAGTAATCAACCAATGGCTTTGCTTATCATGGGCTACACATGCCTAATCAGGACATCACCACTCAGCAGTGACTGAGTGTGAACAGTCACAACAGAGGCAAGGAAGAGATTTACAATGTGGGCAACGAATTTCATGCTGGTATAGTTTTCTGCTGACTTAAGAAGGGGTAGATAGCTGTGGGAAAGGACTCTAAGATGAAAACTTTAGCATAAAATGAATCCTTACATAGAGTATACAACACTGTATAAACATCAGTAGGTTTAAACCACCAGTTAACACAATGGCCTTGAGTATTGGGCTGTGCTACCTATTTAATGTATACATGCATGAATGACAAAACTTTTTAGAATATTGGCATTTAGAAGCATTTACACAAACACTTTTAAATATCTGCAGCCCTAGAGAGTTGCTTCTAGCCAATGTAGATAGTACTGTGCTAAATGGACTAGTAATAATTCTTGCTGTAAAGTAACTTCCTGAATTACAAGGAATTCTCATTTATTGGTGACTTTTTCCTGTGAAAGAGGGTCCAGGGAAATTCACCTTCAATGTATCTTTGGAGTATAGTATTGTTTTATTATCTTTGTAAATGAAACTTCTGAACTTTTGCATGTGAAATTCAAGTTGCACCTGGATAACTACAGCTATGTAATCATAGAAGCCCTTGAAAATAAATCCTACATTATGCATAAAGCTTGCCTTATCGCCTACAGTACGCTTCAAGAGGAGATAATAAATCTAATTGATTCGCCTATGTGTTATCTTAATGCCAGAATGTCCAACTCAAAACTGTACAGCAATATTGAAATGACCACAACACAAAGTCAACAGGATGCCAAGAAAAAGAATAGAACAATATTCTTAATTCTGAAAAACTGTATTGATAATCAATTGAAATGCAGCCATCATTGAAGAACTGTCCAATTTTCAATTGCAGTATAAGTTGAGAAACAATTTGAAAATAATGGCTCATTCAAAGAATGGTGGACTGCTGAGTGCTTTTTTTTAAAGCAGTCAATATGGATTTCATCTGAAGGACAAATAAGATTTTGGCAGCCTTTGTGCTTTAGACATTATCTGCAGCATGTGCCAAAGTGGTCCAGCTTCTATTAGCATGTGAAATCCTTTGTGCGTGACTTGTTGAAACTATTTGCTGGGACACCTGTCACTCAACATTTACAAAAAATGTGCATTAACATATCTACCAGCACCATAGGTAGTTTAATTTTTTAGCTATTGTAGGTTTTGCCTTGCAATGCTTTCTAATATAATGCTAGGTTACATAGTATCTTGGTTAAAACAATCTCAGGTTATAATTCACTTCTACAAAAATGCAACTTTTTCGTGCAATTGCAGTGAAATTTATTTTCATCTGTTTCATAGAAATGTTTCATTCTTATTTCCATAGTAAAATTTATTTTCATCTGTTTCATAGAAATATTTCATTCATATTAAGCATGATTACCTGCCAAATCTGGAAAGTAAGACCTGGGCTTGGAAAAAACATTGGAAAACTTATATCCTACAGATATTCCTGGATGGACATTTCTATAGATTTGTGAGTAGATAAAAATGAGAGGTAATAGGAAATCATCCAAATCTCAGCAGGTAGGAACACTTATTGTAGCTAACCTTATCCAGGCTCCAAAGCTAAGCAACATCAGGCCTGGCTAAAATTGGGGCTCTGAGCTAAACTAGGAAGTTGAACAATGTCCTGGAAGAAGGCAATGGCAAGCAGCATCTGCACCATTGCCAAGGAAACTGCATGGGTGTATCCATGAAATCACCAAGAATAGGGTTGCAGTGGCGTGGACATGATGGGGACACTGTGTAATGCACATATCACCCTTCTGCTTTGCGAGCTGCACTGGTTAGCAGTTGGCATCTGGGTGCCATTCAAGGTGCTGATTATCACCTTTAAAACCCTTGAAAGCATAGGGCCTAGTTATTTATTTATTTATTTATTTATTTATTTAAATTTCTCACCCACCCATCTCCCCCCAATGGGGGAACTCTGGGCTTATATTTGAGGGACTCTCCCCGGAGATTAGTATAGCTCCCACCCTTAAGTCTTCAGGAAACTATTAAAGACCTGGCCTTGGAGACAAGGTGATCGTGGAGCCCCCATTGTCCTTTTGCCTGTTTTCCTTTGCTTTATTTTGGTCTTATGTTGAATACTGTGCTTTTCCAGTGAGTTGTATCTTTTATATGCTTTTATAGATATATTGGTTCTTAGCTGTAAACCACCACAGTTGTTTGGCAATCAGATGGCCTGATCAAATAAGGTAAATAAATAAATAAAATGTTGACTAGAAAAAGAGTTTACTTCTCCCCCCCCGCCCCCAAAAAGCCAAGGGTAATTAGATGTTTGCAGTCACCATGGGAAAGATTCCAGTCAAGGGAAAGGAAGAGAGGGGTGGTCTCTCTTTGATCCTGTTGCATTTGCTTCTCCTAAAGTGCTTTTATACCTTTGCAAACTTTCAGCTCAAGCTTGCTGACACCACACTTTTGTCCATGGAAGTTGCTGTTTGGACTATGTAAAGGTTGTCATTAAGCCAATGAGTTTGAGATTCCTCATGCTTAGCTAAATAGCACTTTACTAACCAGGAACTTAAATCAGATCCTTAAATCAGAGCTAAATGACATTGAGCTATAGCGTCCCATTTTGGTTTAATAGTAACAGTGATAAAATTGCTGGAGATTCTAATTTGTTTCACATTTTAATAGAAACTAAACTCATTTGTACTTCCTGATCTAAAATATTGTACATGAACACAATTATCTTTTGGTTTTCCCACTTCTCTGAATTTTCAAATATGCTTTCCCAAAAGTTGGTTCATAGGAAAAAAAAATCAGACAAAAAGAATTATTATACCAAGACGTTGCTTTCCAAAATGCTCAGAGAAAATTGCATACCAAAATCCATTGGATGACACTTAGCTTGGAATATGTAGAAAGCAAAACAGATTTATCCATCTCTAATGTTGCCCAACAATGAAATATTTCAAATGTTTTACAACATCAGTAAAGATTGTTTCTTCTATTTTTGATTCTGCATAAGATACAAGCTATTTATTTCAGTGTTAGCTCCACTGACGCAGCAAGTACTTTTGCAGAGGAATGCCAGCCTAGTAAAGCAATGAGGTTTCTGCAGAAGCCTGTAAGTTGCTATGTCTGTGACATTTTGTATGACAAACTGCAGTGCCAGTCAAATGGCCTGCCCTAGTCATCTGGTATAAACCATGATTTTAAAAAAAGACAAACCTTGCATCACAACATTGTAATGCAACCCTGGCCTTTTGGAATTGCTCCCTGATGTTGGACACTAGATAAGTCACATGGTTTGCATTGCGCAACTTTAGTCATTTGCTGCCCTCCCTTGTGGATGCCTACGTGGCTGTTCTGTTATTGTCTGGAAAGGATGGATGCAACCATTTACTTGCAGCTCTGTGGCAGGATAAGCTGCCATGTACTGTAGATATCAAGTTAAAAAAAAATTTTTCTTGGTGCTCTGACAATCAGGCACAAGGTTCAAGGCACCTAGTTAGTTTAAAAAAAAAAAAAGGAACTTCTTGGAGCACAGGCAACCTGACAGCTATCCTGTTTGGAGATTAAGTGTGTAACTACTAGAATAGGTAGGCAAGGAGAGGAGGGTTTCTTTCAGGTTCTATAGGAGATGCCGACAGTGAGAGGAGTGACCAGACAAGGAAATGCCTGAGAAGGAGGGCATCTAAATGAGCAGAGGATCAAGAGGATCCATGAGTACAGAGTGGAGGAGGTTCAGTGGATGTCTGCAGTGGACAGAGAAGGATTTGAAGGAAAGCAGCTGCAGACATCCGCTGATCTTTCTCCAGTCTACATGGAAAGGAAGCAAATTAGTGCTGGAAAAGAAAGCCATATAACAAGGCAGCCTTGGACTATACCATTGCAGGAAGGAAAAAAAAGTGGTTTAGGTGCTGGTGAATTTGGGTTAGAAAGGAAGTGTGTGTATTCCCTCACCCCCCTCCCACCCCAGCCTCAGCAACACAAGGCTTTTTCCCCCCTTGGAAGCAAAATCAACACTAGCTCCAGAGTGCATTAGCATCCCAAAGCCTGCAGTTAGATAAGCAATTGTGGGAGAAGGGAGGAGGCAAACCTGTGTGCACTTGACTCTGAAGAAACTTTAAGGAACTTTGAAACAGGGGTTGATAAATACATGTGGTGGAACTAGCAGAAGATCACTTAGCAGTTTGCCAGGCAGAAAATTTTAATATACAGGTAAGGAAGTAGGAAGAGCAGCCTGGCAGGGAGGAATGCCCCTTAGAGAAAAACCCAAAGAATAAAGAGTGACTTTATTCAGTCTTATTATTAAAGAGTAAAAAGATGAGAATGCCTAAGGAATATGAAAATCTAGAAAAATCTCATCATAATCAAAAGTTGCTATATGATAGAGGAACCAAAGGAGACAGAGTTGCATTACTGCAAATGACAAGCAAAATGGCAAAGGCCATATTACATAGTTACCAAGGCAGGTTAATCATATAATTGTGTATAGAATCAGGGAGATGACCTTGGAGAAGGAATCCAGAAGCCTTTAGGGAAATACCAGGTGCAGAAAGAACATGTGTTAAGCCAGAGCAGTGGGGGAGTGTTACAAAGAGACTCAGGCTAGCCCCCTCCCCTTGACTCTCTGTGGTATAACAGAAAGGAAAGAGAAAACATGGATGGATTTTCAAGATACTGTAACTAGCCAGTCTCAAAAAATATAGTTCTAGTCTTCCTGTGGAATTGTAATGGATGGCATGAGTGGGGAGGATACTGGAATGGAAGTTCAAGGTTGTCAGGAGGGGGAAGAGGCATTCCAGAGCAAGCGCCTCCTCAGCCCACAACAAGAGTGTGGGAAGACGAAGAGGATGAGGCTGGCCCTCCCTAGAGTCTCACAGGGTATAGCCACTAGTTGCTTTGGTGTAGGTTTAGTCTGGCGAGATTCTGCCTATTAGGTGCAAACTAATAAAGGAACTGGACTGTATTGGATTGCCTCGTCATTGTTCTTGGGCTGGGCCTGACATGAATCTGTTTTCTGATCTTATCTACCTTGAAGAGCTGACAAATTGATTAGAGAAAGGAATACCAGCATTGTACCACATTTATTTGTTAAGAAAGTAAGTAGGCTGGAATAGAAGGAAGTTTTCTTGCATTAGGTAGAACACAAATGAATTTACAATGCCCACAAATCAAGGTACAAACTCTTTAACCAAAGAGGCAGGTAAAGTATCAGTAGATGCAGAATTCAAATATCCCCAGGAACAGTTAAGAAAAACTGATAGCAGAATTTGAGACAACATTCATTAGTCATCCAGGAGCTAATATATTAGTTGAACATAAGTTTGATACAGGGGAAGCTAATATCATATACCAACATCCCAATAGAATTCTAGAAAGACTAAGAGGAACAGTAGAAAATAAAGTATAAAAATGATCCAGTTAGGACTTGTAGAGTCATCACATAGTGAGTGGATTTTGCCAATTTTATAGTTTATGTAGATTTGAGAAAACAACCTGGTTACCAAATTCATTAGCTATCTAATGCTAGAGATATATGAACTTCTAGATACCTTAGGAAAAGCCAGTTACCTGGCCCCCTTGGAGTATTGGGGGTGGGGGTGGGATATTGACAAATTTATTTAGGAACATCTTCCAAAGAGAAAATATCTTTTGCAATAACAGAAGGACTTTTTCCATTTGTAAAAATGCCTTTTGGAATACATGAAGCTGCAGCAACATTTCAGCATCTAATGGACAGAATTTTGCCAGGTAAAAGACAATTTTGTGAAGGCTACCTTCATGACATTGTCATCTATAGTTCTATGTGGGAGGATATCTTGAACATTTAAGAAGATCCATTATCAGTATCCAATATTGTAGTTAGTCAAGGGGTTAAAACAGTTAAGAGGAAAATCCAAACCATCCTATACACTCCAATTCCAACTATGAAAAACTAAGTATTAAATAGATACTATGGATGGTTTATTCTGCATTTCTAATGATTGAGTGCAGATAAAAAAAAAATAGGACTACAGAAAAAGAAGGCTATGCATTTAAATGGGTGATTGGGTATTTAAAAGTGCACTGATGGGATCTGAATTTACTGTAATTACTGATCAACAACCTCTTGGATAGTTAGAGAAAATGAAATACTCAATAGGAGATTAAGTTTATGTTATTTAATTCTTCAACCTTACAGGTTTAAAAAACAGCATCAATTTGGAAAACATCATCAGGTGGCAGACTTTCTGTCTAGAAATGGGAAAGGCAGTGAAAATGCTGTACGCTCAGAAAACTAAGATCTTTAGAAAGGCTAGCTCCCCCAAGCATTCACTAAAGGAAGGGGATATGTGGCAGGTTGAGCTGACCTGATACAAAAAATGGTCTTCCTCTCATCATTGCAAATGTCAAGGTTAAAGTCCCCCCTGCCCTTTGATGATCTGACAGTCTGATGTAATGCTCAAGGCATGTAGGCACATAGGGGGTAAAAATCTAACTTCTTGCAGCACCTTCACCTCCTTGGAGCACCTGCAGAAAGCATATAGGCTTTTTTGGAGGCTAGGTATACAAGAGCTACAGTAGGTAGGCGAAGAGAGGGGATTTCTTTCAGGATCTACAGATGATGCTGGTGGTGAGAGAGGTAGCCAGAGAAACAGATGACCAATAAGACATGGTGACCAGATGTGCAAAGGACCAAGAGGGTCCATGTTTAAACAGTGGAGGAGGATCGGGAATGTCTACAGTGGACTGAAAAGAATTCTAAGAAAAGTGTCTGGGAGGAGAGGCTGTCTGAAAAAGAACCAAATTAGCCCTGAGAAAGGAACTCACATAACAAGATAGCCCTGGACAGAAGACCATTATGGGAAAATAAAAGTAGTTCAGGTGTTGGCAAAGGAATTTGGGTTAGAAGGAAAGTGTAAGTATGTTGTCTTTCTTCCCTGCCTTTTGGGTAGTACAAGGCTTTTCTCCCTTGGAACCAAAGCATGTCTAGCTTAGGGAGGCATAATCATTCCAAAGCCTGCAATTGGATAAGCAACTGTGAGAAGAGGGAGAAAGCAAAATGTGCATTCGACCTTGAAAAAAACATTAAGGAACATTGAGACAGGGCTTGATAAATACATGTTGGATATTTTTGTTAGATTAGACTTAGATATCCACATGCCCGCTCACATAATATAGGAGCTGCCCAGAGTTCGATATAAGATGGGCATTATATAAATGTTTTCAATCAATCAATCAATCCATCAATCACTTTAATTAACTCTATTACCTCTGTGAGTATCTGGATTGGTTCTTATCCCTACTCACTCTCCAACCAGCTTCTGTAATCACTCATCATTTAGTTCCATTCCATTGAAAGTTCTCAAATATCACATTAGACTGGTAGCAACTCTGTAGATAAAAATCATTCTTCCATTCAGATTTACCTTGAAATACCAGGGGTTGCATCTGGAACCTTATACAGTGAAAAGATGTCCTCTACTCTTGAAATCTCTATCCTTTCCTTGTGCTGGGAATTTTGCCCTTGTTCCAGGAATCACATTAATGTTTCTGCTAGGTAGTTACATTTTGAGTTTAACAACTGAGTATCTGTCTATATTTGTTATCCTCTGTACCTGTTTCAGTGGAATGCTCCAAAAGCTTCTTTATGAAATATTATTTGCCAACTTCTCCATCTTTTCCAAGTAAAGTTACCCTGTGATTAGGGGAATTACTTATGACATAATTAGTTGCTAGTGTGACATCAAGCAATGACCTGAGCATCTCAGTAAAACATAGAAAAGAGTTAACTTCTTTGTACTTCTGAAATCTTTCCAGTGAAGGAAAAAAACCTTTTAAAAAAGAAAATAAAAGCATCTCCTAACCTCATTAATGAAATTGTTAAATTAATTACACTATATCAAGACAAATTACAAGTAATTTAACAACACATTTAAGGAGACTAATCTACTATAGTCTTCTTCTTTTGAAAGCCCTGCTGTTTGACACATTTCTAGCTGGATGTGTTCTTGGAGGACCTGTATACTTGTGACCCAGTGATGTTTTCATCAGATGGGGAGAAAAGTGGTAGTTAAAATTCTTTCCACATATAATTGCATCATGTCTAAAAGAGTAAAGTGTTGCAACCTCCCTTAGATACTTTAGCTCAACTTATTTCATCTTTGCTCAAGCTTTTTTTTTTTTTAATAATACTAGTAACAAATTGATATTAGAAGGAAAATAAAAGGGTGGCAGTCATCCACCAAAGGTGGTTGCTAAGCAGATAAAAACAGTTTCATCACCATTGTTTCAAAATAGCTTGCAATGACCATAATTCCTTCCTTGATTCTGGAAGTGGGAGGGGGGAAGAGGGTTGGAGAAGGATGGGAGACTTCAAAAATGCCCTGCTCAGTTGCTGCCATCTCATGTCCTATCCTGTAGCTTGCTCTTTCTTTTTCCTAGGTTTTGGGCAGCAGAGGAGACAGTCTGAAGAACATGTTAGTCTGCAGCTGCCTATCTCTCGAGGACAGTGGGCTTGATTAAAGGGGAGCTCCTCCTGGATTTCACACATCACATCAATCATATTGATCGGCTCCCAGAAAGGCAACATATTGTCTGGGAATAAGCCAAGGAGGGATATCAATTTCACAATAGCAATTATGTCTTTCAGCCAAGAAAAGGTTTATTTTGGGCCACTGAGAACAGAGACTTGCTGTAGAGTTATTCTTATGTCTGGAGCTGTGTCCTTCCCTTAAGGCTTCCTGGTCTATATTTTGATTTTAACTGGGCAACATTGCATATGTGAGATGATTTTGCATCTTGGAAGTTTCTTGGTTTTTTATATTTATTGTACATGGACTACTCAAGGATTTTGTGTGCATGGGGGGGGGGCTAGTAAGCATTCTTTTAAGGAAAAAACAATCAAGAGACAACATTTCTTACCTAAAACAGTTGGGAAGGCAGTGCAGATGGTATTTTGTGCACTACATGGAGTGAAACAATATCAAGTAAAATGAATGGAAATGAACGATTATTCAGAACCAAGCTAGAAATGCTTCAAGTGGCTGGTGACAAATGTTGGGGGGTGGGGTTGATGTCCCCTAAACAAGCAGGAATGTCTTATATGTACAAGGATACCTCTCCCTCTTCAGGTTTTTTTTTTTTTTTAAACAGTCAGAGAAAGTTTCTGCTCCAAAGCATTAGCTATATTATAGGTCAGCAAGGGGGAGAGCTGACATTTGAGCTAGAAGACAGTGAAGGTAGGAGATGCTTGGGTGGTTGAACACACACACACACACACAATCTATATATTTGGAAGTCCAAGGCAATTTGCATTAACTACCCTCTAACTGAAATATTACCTCATATATCCCACATCATTCAGGAGAGTCTGAATGGTCAGGAGCAACATTTAGAAAGAATGCATGTGGTCCTACAACGAGAAGGAGATAATTGGAAAAAAAAATGGCAGAATGTGGGGGTTTTTTCCCACCATAAAGGCACTATTGGAAACAATGTACAGCCCATGGGTGCCTATGGGGAGGGGAGGGGAGGGGAGGGAAGGGCAAGTATGAAAATGTGCACTGCAATGCAATGCCAGCTCCACCCCTTATTGTGCATCACAGTGCAAGTGCAAAAGTATGGAGTGTGCAACATAACATCATAATGCATGTTCTGTCATGTCATTATTGTAGCTAACTGGAGATGCTTCTGCTACATCTCATAGCATTAAAATGCCAATCAGTAACTTCTTTCTTTTTTAAAAAAGAAAGTATGTTCAGTTTCATAAAGGGAAATAATACTTTTTTCGGAAAATTAAGTAATTCATGTCATCCCAGAGCCCCCTCTGTCATTGTTTTCTGATAAAGTTGCTATGCAGAATAAAAAATAAAGGTCTTCTTCTCTGAAAGTTAGCTCAGACAACAATCTGATGATACTTTCCTGGAAGTAAATTCTCTTAAATAGAGTGGGCTTTTTTTTTTAAAGCAAATCAAGCTTGCCTTATAAATGTGTTATTGCATGATAGAGATCGCCTATTTTAAATATGATTGTAAATTGTAATTAACATTTTGCTCCATAGATTAATACCCCTGCCTGTAATTTCTGTTTACTAGCAATCTCCATGTTTGCTCTTAAGTAGTTGATGTTCAATTTCCATAAAACATTTCATTTTGTGATCCTTAGTAACTAAATTATATTCTAAAAATTACTGTTATTACCACTACTATCATTAACAAAAAGATCTGTTGTACCAACAGAGCATGCCATAAAGCCTAAGTAAATATTTTATTTTATGTCTAGATCAACCTGAATACCAAATTTATTTACCTCATAAAGCAAATGTTAGGATACCTTTTAAATTAAAATGTCATCCCCCAAATTACAAATTTCAGTTTTTCAACATTTTTCAGAAAATTCTGCACCAGGAAAGATGAACAACATTTGACAGGAAGCTTGTACAGATAAGCTACCTGTAATTTTTTCCTAAGTATTCTAACTGAAAAAATGCAGCGAGAGATATTTTTGCAACAGTAAAATAGACATTCGTTGAACAGCAGCAAAATATGCATGGCCTGAAGAAATAGAGGGAAAGAAAATGTGCTCAAAGACATTCAGCCAGCTTCAGTAATTTATCATAATTCTACTGAGGTTTTTTATTGTTTTCCTCTTGATCTTTCTAGTTAGCTCTCTACCATTTCCATATGTAGCCTGTATTATACGCGGAACTAAGTCAGCAATTCTGACATCTTCATTTCAGTGTCCTTTTCTGTTCCTTCAGCAATGTTAATGTTACAAATTATAGGAGGGTGTATTAATAGCCATATCAAAGGAACAGAAAGGAAAGAGCATGTTTTTTTTTAAAGAGAGAGAGACAGAAGGAAAAAAAATCCTAAGTATTAACTTGGGATTTCCTGGGCCCATTGTCAAGTCAGCCAAACCCACAGGCTTGTCCATTGTGATGATAATGGATTCCGTGTTGTTGGCTCAAAGGTCACGAGGTCACCGTAAGCTCCTTAATGGACTGTGAAATAACTTTAACTGCATTAACCTCTCTGAATCACATGGGTGGCACCAGCATGCACTCCTGAAATTCTCATTCGCTTATAGAGACAATACCATTAGATTATTATTTTTTTTTCCTTTTTGGAATAGGAATCACTGCTCAATGTAATTATACAGCTGAGCATTTCCATTAAGTGAATAGGACTTTAAAGAAGATTAACTGGAGTGTCTTCTGCATCCAGTACAAAGGTAAACTTAAGATCATAGATTTCAAACCTGTTAAAAACTCTGCAGATTTTAACTGTTCCTGCTTTTAAAGCCTAAAGTCATTAACAGAGATGTAAGGTGACTTTTTTCTTCTTCTTTCGGCATAAAAATCTATAAAAGAACATAGTTGGGTAAGTGCCCAAACCAAGTACGTTGTTAGTAATTGATAGAAGGTACATTAAAAAAAAAAAAAGGACTGAGAATGTTGGTAGTCAAGAAAAAAAAATCCCAGATAAATGTGATAGCTTGTTTTCTCCATAATATTTTGAACTTGAAATCCTCACTATTGGCTACCACAAGCTATACTGCAATTATGTATTTCAAGCTTATTTCAGAATTTGAATTAGATGTGGTTGCAATGTACATAAATAAAAGTGTGATCTATTTAGAAATAAGCTCAGTGAGAGTTACTTCCATGAGAGTGTGAATAATATTACAATATTAGTATTCCATTTTAGGCAAATATATTTAGGATTAAGTGCCATGGAACTCAATGAGACTTCTATGCATTGAACTGGTTGTCAAGATATACATAGATGGTAGCGTAGATGTGTATTCTGATCTGCCACAACTGATCTATGAAAACTGCATTGTGTCATAGGTTGCATGTACCTTGGGCTTTCTCTTCCAGATGAGAACCTTGTGCCAGTTTGAAAATAGCTCTTAGATAATTAGTGTTATCTATCTATGGCAATTTCCAAATGAGAGGTTCTAGCTCTCTGATTTTCCCAGTTTGGGGTAGTGGTTAAGGCACCAGGCTAGAAACTGGAACTCCGTGAGTTCTAGTCCCTCCTTACGCACGGAGCCAGCTGGGTGACCTTGGGCCAGTCACTTTCTCTCAGCCCTAGGAAGCAAGCAATGGCAAACGACTTCTGAAAAACCTTGCCAAGAAAACTCCACGGACTAGTCCAGGCAGTCGCCAGGAGTAAAGACACTGACTCAAAGGCATGCGTGCGCATACACACACACAAACACATGCACACAAATCCATGGCAATTTCCAGATTAGAGATTTTAACTCTGTATTTCCCAACCAATGTGACTATTGTCTGGAAGTTGCCAAAAGTGGCATCTGTGGGGCGGGGGTGTGTGTGTGTGTGTGTGTCAGTATTGGCAGGATGGCAGACAGAGCACAATGATGCAAGCCTGCCCCTTTTGAAGATGCATGTAACACTGATGCATGTACCAAAGGAGCAGGACTTGCACTGTGATGCCCCATCAACCATCTTGTGAATTGTGACTGACCCTGGTGGATGCTACTGGTTACCAAGGTTGGAAAACACTTGTCTACAAACAGAGCAGTAATCTCATAATCAATTAACATTACTGACAACTGGGGCAATGAGTTTCAATCGCCATTCTGCATATAATGGGCATTTTATTAGCACACGTGATGCAGATTCAATCTTTGTATCTGAGTATAGGCAACTGCAGCTTTCATATGGAAGGTTAGTGAATTTGCCAGTTATTGTCCTAATGGATAGCACCTAATTCACATAAAAGCTTTCCTGTAAGGAATGTGTAGGATATTTTTTAAAAAATCGTCTTCTGATTCTTGGGCTTTTGGTCCTCCCAAAAGACATAAGAACACAAGCAGTGCCCTATTAGTCCATCTAGGCCAGCAGTTTGTTTTCACAATGACCGTCTAACCACACAAAGAAGCCCACTAGTTTCTCAGCAGGTGGCCTTCAGAGGCAGTCACACTTTAATGAATTGGTCCAACCATTTTTTGTAGCCAACCAAGCTGGAGCCAGCACCACATCTTGTGGTAGTGAATTCCAAAGTTTAATTATGTGTTGTGTAAAAAAGAAAAAAAAAGAAAATCCTTTTGTCTGTCCTGATTCTCCCAGGAATGCAATTTCTTTGAGTGACTTCTGCTTCTCCTTGTCTACACCATGCATAATTTTGCACACCAAATCATGTCCCTTTTTATTCACCCTCTTTCTAGACTAAAAAGTCCCAAATGTTGCAACCTTTTCTTATAGGGAAGCTCAGCCCCTTGATCATCTTAGTTGCCCTCCTTCTTTACAGCGAATGCACACTGTGTCAACACCTTCATCAAATTGTTTACCATTATTTTAAGATCTCTTTCCTCATCAGTCACTGTTAGCTCTGATCCCTTTATTTGCATGAGTAGTTAGGCTTTTTGGCACCAATGTGTATCACTTTATACTTGCTCATGTTGAATGACACCTGTCGTTTGATGCCCACTCCTCTAATGTGATCCCTTCACAGTCCCTTATTGCTTTCACCAATCTGACCAACTTAGTGTCACCAGCAAACTTGGCTATTCCAGTAGACATACCTAATTCCAGATAATTTATAAATATGTAGGACAGAACCCCACTAGTTACATCTCTCCATTGTGAAAAATATACATTGTACTCCTCCTCTTTGTTTTCTACTCTTTAGCTAGTTGTTTATCCATGAGATGACCTATCTTTTTATTCCATGGCTGTTAAACTAACTTTGATGAGGGACTTTATCAAAGGCTTTTTGAAAATCTAAGTAGATTATGTCTACTGGCTCACCCTTATCCACATGTTTATCAATACCCTTAAAAAACTCTAGCTGATTAATTTGACAGGTCCTTCCCTTAGCGAAGCCATAAACATCTCCCTAAATAAGGCCCGTGTCTCCACATGTTTGGTAAAAATGTGGAAATATGGCTTGATGCCTTTTCATCTGCTCCTTACAGGAACCAGTGAGAATTTTTTGCATACAACCAGACAAATGTGCCCAGTATGAAGTAAAGATATAGATGGAGGGAGCAGGTACTAATAATTAATTTTATTTACCTTTTGCTGTAATTAAGGTGAGGGGATTTTTGTTGTTATAGGACCTGTGGCAGTTAAAGTTGGGTAATGAATTTGCTCCTTTTTCCAACATTTTGAGGCCAGGGGATTTAAAGACTATTGTGGATCATCTTTAAACTGCTCTTGAAGGAATAAAGAGTAAAAGTGGTGGTGCTTTGGAAGTTGTTTTCAATTGCATGACATAAATCCGTCAATAGTATTCATAGACACTTTTGTATCCACCATTATATATTTTACTAATATACAAATGTTAAGATTCTTTTTTTTTTAAACAAACCTTTTACAGCAATAGAAAAATATCTGTTGTTATGGCATGTAAGCAGGAAGACCCATATATGATGGGGAAGGGGCACAAATTGTCCATCTCTATAAGCTGTATACACAAATACAAAATGTGTGACTGTGGAATTCAAGATACTCAAGGTGAAAGATGGGTATCCGTCACAAAGCTTTCCCAATTGCACCATTGTTATTTCCTATAAAAGTGAATAGCAATCATATACATCTCTTGGTTCTATTTCTTGACCATTAACAGCGGCACTCTGGATCGGTATTGAAAAAACAATTAGATTAATCTTTCCCTCTGCTGATCCCAATAGCTGGAAGGATGGATTTTGTCTCCCCCTCATGTTTCAATTTGCAATCTGTATATTGTGAGTCACTGTGGCGTAATGGTTAGATTATCAGATTCAAATTCTTACTCACCCACACAACTCACTTGGTAATCTTGAGATTGTCACTATCTCTCAATTCACCTCACTAGGGAGATAAATAGGCATAACGATGAGGTGAAGAAACCATATACATCACTTTGAGCACTTTGGAAGAAAACTGATATATTAATCTAGTGAATAAAAAACAATCAAGCAGTATTTGTTCCTAGAAATTCCCAAAGACACAAAATTTAAGTTATCCTAACTGCATTTTCATTCAAATACCACTGATCTAGGCTCCATTTCTTGCTCTTGCTAATCTGGGGTTGGAGAAGTAGGTCCAATTACAGTCTACACATGGTTGCCTGCCCTTAAGCTGTCACTCATGGCAGAGAGGGCAGCAGAGCTGCTCATTGTTACTCACCAGGAGGGAGTTTTATTATTGTTAGTAATATGAATTGGACTAATTATCTATCTGTCCATCCATCTATCCATCCATCTTTCATTTATTTCTCATCACATAAAAGTTTCACTGTTAGTCCATTCATACAATGAACAGCTGATATCTGTACTAGCACCCTTAATTTTAAAACAATGATTTATCAGCTCTAGATTAATAGTACTTATAAATGTGTATTAGGAAAGAAGCTATGGCGATTCAATCAATTTCCATTTACTGAAATACGAATAGGTTGTCTTCTGCAGTTCACTTAAGCTGTTATGTCACAAGGATGCTTGTAAAATTAAGATTCTTATATCTCTTTGATTACTCTGATATTGTTAGCTTGCTGGTTTTATCAAGATATACAAAAGGGACATGGTAACTTTCTCCACACATAATTTCAAACTCATTGGCAATTATTATATCAAGGCCAAATTTATCATGAGCCAAAGTGAGTCTTCTGGCTCAGGCTTCTGCCATCACCACTTGCTTACTTCTCAGCCTGTCACCACCATCTTCTAAGAATACCGCAACTATTACTTAACAGTGGGAGTTTCCCACTACTTCAGAATGGTGGCAGCAATCTGAACTCTTGGAACAAGATTTAAGAAAAATGCCTTCCCTTCATGAAAGTGGAGAAAGTGCTTTAACAAGAGTTTTTTTCCCCCCTTGGTGCCACAGCAGTGGCAACACTTACATATTCAGTGCTATGTCCAGTGTTGTCTCACATTTCATCCCATAGTATCTTAGCATTTGTGGGAGGGAGGCAGCCAAATATTTTCAGTTGGGCCTAATTATTGTTCTGTATCCCTTTATTTAGAAAGTGGAAGTTGGGAAACAAGGTGTGATAGCTGCTTGGAACAGGATTAAAAAAAAATCCTGTTACAGAGTACCACAGAGGTATGTAGAGTTATACCAATGTGAAATAAGGAAAAGGAAGTTGGTAAAATGATGAAGAAAAAGAGGCTGTGGATGAGGAAAATACACATATAGAGAACAATTCCTATAAAACAATAAGGATGAGAGAAGAATGCATCAGGAAAAATATTTGCATGGTATGTAATCAAAAAGAGCAAGGAGTGCTGAAGAAGTAGAAAAAGCACAAAGCAATTTGATGGAAATACTGTAAAAAGCCCTTTTGGAAGTGGATGAAGAATGCTAAACAGTGAATGGAATTAAAAATAAAAGTGGTGAAATGATTTGGGACGAAACTGTAGTGAGAGAATGTTGGAAGATGCATTATAGAAATTTGTATTGGAATGATAGTGATATGGTGAATAGTGGAAGAGAAAGGAATGCTATAAATAATAATGTGCAAAGGGAGGAAATTGATGAAAAGGAAGTAGTGTGAGATATTAAAAAATGGGAAGGTTTTTGTATAGATGGTATAACTGAAGAAATGTTAAAATATGGATGTGGTTCATTAATAAAGTGGCTGCATGATTGTTCAATGTCTTTGTGAAGGAGGCATCTATGACTGATGTCGGAAGAATGCTATTATTATTCTCCTATATGGAGAAAGTAGCAAAAATCAATGCAAAAATTACACGGGAATTTGTTAAGTGTGCCCAAGAAATATCTGGCAGAATTCTGACTGAAAGTATACAAGAAGTGACAATGAGTATAATTTGGAGTGCGGTTTGATGGTGAGCAAGGAATGGGCAGACCAGATTTTTCCTCTTCAGCAGGTCACTCAGAAATTACAAAATAAATAGATGAAGGAAGAGTGAACGACTTGCAAGGAAGGAAAAGACAAGAAAATCATGGTTGGATAAGTTTTGATAAGTTCTTCAAAAGAAAGAGGTGAGACATTTAAAGAACAAAAGGCAAAGTACAAAGTAGTATATAGATGTGGTAGGAGCAAGGATTGTTCAAGGATAGAAAGATAAGGGGAATTACAGTGAATTGACTTAGTGTTCACTAGATTTAGCTATATTTCCTTTTCTTTTTGTTACTTTTGTTCCTAATTTACTTTGCTTGTTATTGCTTACTCTGTTTCTGCACTTTGACAGCATTGCTTACCCTGAAAGGGAATGGCATGATAGTTATGTACGTATGTAGGTCTATTCAGAAGTAATTGACTTCAGTTACTATCAGGTTTGTATGTATACAATTAAAAGATGAATGTAACAGTGCACCACAGAGAATAACAGAAGGAAAAAAAACCCAACTCTTAGTTCCAATGAATTTATGACTAAGAAATAGATTAGGAGATGGACAAAAAGACTCAAGGAGAAAAAGTAGAGGTAAAAGCTTGACTAGGGTCTCCAAGAAATGATAGACAGAGATAGATAGATAGATAGATAGATAGATAGATAGATAGATAGATAGATAGATAGATAATTATATTGATTTATATAGCCACCCATCTTGCCAAATCTGAGTGGTGAACATAGAATTAAACAACCAACAGATGAGGTAGCTTCTGATGTAGTTTAGAGATTCACTAAGGTTAGAACTTAGCATGACTTCAGAAATTAGCCTTTAGAAGGATGCACTAAGAAGCAATCACTATTGTGTTTATATTATTGTTATAATTTCCAAATGGTTGAGAAATTCACTCATGAATTCTTCACAAGCATTCCACCCATGGTTCCTCTTCCTCCAATTTTTTCCTCCCCCCTCTGTCTTAAAGTTCAATTCATCAAAGATGATGCAGGATGCATGTTGAAAATGAAGGATTTGTAACAATCCTTCATTACTGATAGAAGTTGTTCATTATACCAATCAGGACAAGTCATGTTTTATTCAGCAGGAGACAAAAGACAATATACTCCATTCATCAGGGTAGTGATGGGCAGGAAATAGTAAGGTGAAAAATACAGACAGCAGTAACTTAAAAGCATTCTGGGCAATGTGCCTTGATGGCCCTGATGGGGGGTCTCCTTCCTGTTATCTGTTTAGCCACCTGTCCGGTTTTCCTTCTAAGGTGCCCACCTGCTTGTTCACACATTTATTGCCCCTATTTTCTTACTTGTCCTTTGCCATCCTTTTGCTTATCTAACTCCATCCTAACTGCCTTATGTTTAACCAGAAGAGTCAATGTTGACCCAGTTCAAACATTGTTTGGATGTGTGATCCCGCTTCCCTAAAGCTGAGTGTTAATATCAGAACATCTGTCGCTCCCTTCCATTAATCCAAAGTTCCTCATTATATCCAACTTGGAAAATTCTTTCTCATTGTCAGTCAATACAGCAAGATACTAAATCACAAAATGAAGCATCACAATTATGCTTGAAAGGAATGGGGAAGAAAAAGGGAAGGATGCTCAGCCTTGAAACGAGAAACAGTCCAACCTCAACCAATGGCTGATCCAAATAATTATTGGAACAGACATATGTGATGAATGTGAACGTTCCCTCCTTTGCCAAAGAGACAGAATTGCTACACAAATATTTCCTTCTACTTGGTTCCAGAACAAAGAAAAGCATTGCTTATCAAAGGAATAGCTTGTCAATGGCCAGTTAACAGACACTTGATCCAATCCATTCACAGAAACCAAGGCAGCCAGACTCAAAACTGATGGAAGTAAATTCTGGCCATGGAAATTATTATTTAAATAATTATTTTGTTGGAATAAAGTCCTTTGTTTTTGTTGTCATTTCATATGAAAAATATGTTGTTTCCAACCTGAAACTGAAATATTACCAGAAATTACTTCCAATAAATGTAGTCCTTAAGACACCTATGTCCAAAGGTGAATTCTCTTCCCCACCAGTTCATTCAGTTCCAAACATCAGTTAGTTGTGTTTCAGACCCCAACTGATTCATGTGAGTAGTTTTTGACAGCATTATTCTCTATTTCTAGATTTATATTTGAAACACTTTTTCTTTCCCTCTCTCTCTCTGATGCCCCCTACACATCAGATCCGGGGTCTCTCTCATGGCTAAAGATCATCCTGCTTTCATTTAATCTATTTGACATTTCAGCCGATAGTACAGCCTCTCATTTCTTTGATTTTCAACGTTTGTCACAGCTTGGGATATAGCAAGTTGTGCCATTTGTGTGCTACATCTTTCTTCTATGTCTTTAGCAGCTGTGGAATGTCAACTTTTTCCTGGCTTACAGCCTGACACTGAGAGATACTAATCACTCATAAATTTCACTGACCACTGGAAGAACATCTGAGGCCCACATCTGAGTGAGCGCACAACATTTATTTCTGATTACTTTCCCCTCAAAATATAAGTGTCCACATTCTAAGCTCCACCCCTTTCTTACATATGTGTGACATCACGACACATGTACAAAGTGGCAGAACTTATGTTGCAATGGTGTGATGCTGCTTTTTCACCCCCCGCCCCCAGACTCCACTGCCTCAAAAGTTACTGCAGAGATTGATATCTAAAATATATGCTAGTCTGGTTTACAAAATGAGTACTTAAATTAAAAACATGGAGATTGCTATATTATGGACGAACTATTATTGAGGCTTACATGCGATTAGTAAACCCATCAAACTATTGGCAGCTCATAAAAACTGGGAAGGAAGTGCCCGGCAGGCACCTTGCCTAACTCATCAGGAAGGTGCTGAACTAGAATAACTTCTTTTGTCAGAAAGTGGAAAAAGAAACAAGGGGCTCTGCTATCTTGGACCTAATCTTTACTAATAGTGAGGAACTGGCTGAAGAAGTGAAGTTGATGGGAATCTTGGGAGAAAGTGACATGCTGACTGAGTGCATGGCTTCAAGGGAAGGGGGAATAGACTTTAAAAATGACATCTGTATACTTGGTTTCAGAAGAGTGGGTTTTGATGAACTCAGATGAAAGTAGGTCAGATCCAATGGCTTGGAATCCTGAAAGAGAACAGTGTCTGGGAGGGATGGGAAATCCTGCAAAACAAATTAGTGAAGGCACAGTCACAATTTATATTGGAAGAAAAGATAGGAGATATCAAAAGGGACTCATATGGTTACACACAGAAGTTTCTAAAATGCTTAAAAGAAAAAGGGCCATATGTGGGAAATGAAAGGTGGAAACATGTGATGGGGGAGATATAGCTTGGAAGTAAACATGTGAAAAGGATCTGCAGTGGTGATAGTCATAGATTACAAGGTGAATATGAGCCAACAGCGTGATGTAGCTCCTAAAAAGGCAAATGCTCTTTGGGGTTGTATTAACAAACCATACAATTCAGATCATGGGAAATAACTGTCCCACTCCATTCTGTCTTAGTCCGGCCCTACTTGGAATACAGTGTCCCATTCTGGACACCACATTTTAAAAAGGAGATTGGCAAACTGCTGTGAGTTCAGAGGAGGACTACCAAGATGGTGAAATGATTGGAAGCCAAGACACAAGAAGAATAGTTAAAGAAATGAGTATGTTTCGCCCGCAGAAAAGAAGACTGAGGAGAGATGTAATAGTCTCATGTAGAGGCTCTTAGTTGCCCTGAAGAGCAGGACCAGATCAGGTGGGTTCAAACTAGATATTACAAGGAATTGTTGATGTTAATTGGTGGAATAGATTGCCTCATTAGGTAACATGTTCCCTTTCACGGGAAGTCATCAAACAAAGACTGGACAGCCATCTGTCTGAAATACTTTAGTATATCCTGTACTAAGCAGAGGGTTAGTCTAGGTAATCTCTTGGGTATCTTCCCTACCTGATGTTTCTATTAGCGGATGCCAGTGATTAGTACTTTTGAACAGAAGATATCTAGTATAAAGTTATCTGTTATGAGAAATATAATAGCATCCTGTATTGATTGATTGATTGACTGATTGATTGGTATTTACATTCTAATCATCATCACCCTTTACACGGTTTCCAGAGCACCTAACAATTAAAATTATAATTGAAAATAACTAGTCAATACACTAAAACAGCAAAACAACCGCATAGTGGCAGTTCAAATTTTGTTCTGCCAGTTGCATTAACAAATACATCAACAAAAAATGTGTTCAGTGCCCAAGAGTGTCCACAGAAAGAGAGGTGCATAAAAAAAAAATCAAGATGGTGATCAAAGTGGGGCCCCAAACTGTGGTTGACTTTTTGATCCTTCCCCATGGACACCACCCTGTCAACATCAGAAAGTAGTACCTGTCTACTTACTCAAATTTGACACTTTCCAGTTGTGTTGCTGTTCAGCTCCCATAATCCACTCAGCAGGGGTACTTTGACTAGAAACATGAAGGGAGGAAAAATGAGGGTGGGGGAAAAAAGCACTATTTTTTTTTCCTTTGTGACATTGAGGTCTCATGTTTTGGCCATGTTGATTAGGCATTACAAGAATTTTAGGCCAACATATCTGAAGTAAAGCCTGAAGTAAATTATATCACACATTATTGTTGAAAAAAATTGACACTGAGCTATCAGTTTCCAGGAGCAGTCTTAGTCCTTGTAATATGTAATTCTGCCCTGTTGGAATGAAATGAGTGCATCAGAGAATATGGGGGAACTACTTAAAAGACATACTTTGTATTCCAGAGGTGATATAATGAGTGGGGAGTGACTACATGTGTGCATCGTAGCTTCATCAACTGGGCTTGGCACACTAGAGGTCAAAGGCTCTGCATGCCACAAAATAGACATAGAACAATTTTTTTGCTGCAGATCTTATGCGAACCTGGCAGGACTAAATGTTGGAGATCTGAGAAAGGAGGCAGGGGAATCAGGCATATCACTACACTGCTCTCATGATCTTCTAATAACCAATAACATAGAATGCCTGGAGACAGATATAGGTCTGTGTATCCTAGAGATATGAGTATTAGATTTCCACAATTGGCACAGATTCAGCACAAGGTTCAAAGAAAATAAAATGTGAAGCCAACACAGATTTCATAAAATTTAAACCTATGCAAGAGAAAGAAATAGATTTATCATCCAAGGGGGAAAAATAATCAGTGAACTCTGTCCTTATTTAATTGTTCTTTCTCAAGTTTATATATCTTAGTTCTTAAAATATAGTTTCATTTCCACATGTGGCACATTTATTTTCATAAGTCACTTGCAACCTTGGATCAACCCCCAAGAACACTAGTGATGGAAGCTTTACCACCGTGGGTCTTGCTCCCATTAAGTTCCCAATAGATGATGGATTTTTAATATGCAAAGGCATTTTTCATATATTGGAAGACAATTAAGAAAGGGAAAGCTTTGCAAACCTGGAGTTCCCCTGCATTCACCTCATGGTAGTCAAGGACAACTCCAAGCCTCTTGGGAGATATTAAAGCTTCATTTCCTGAGATAGCCAAAGAGAATAGAAATACAAATCTGTGTCTTTGCATATGGATTCTACACATTTTCCCTCTTCCAATTATAAAGAAAATGTTAGAAGACTTTGCTAATGCCCAATTGAGTTTTAAAATATTGCTGAAATTAAACTGCACTTGGCCATGAAATGCAGTAGCTGCTCTGGCAAATCTGCCTGCTTCTATTTTACAGGGTGTTCCACAGTTCCAGCTAACTTTAAGGTGTACCTTGTCTCTGACTTTTCCATTTGCTCCAAGTAGTGCTCCCCCCCCCCACTTCCCCAAAAGCTAAGATATGGATATGTACTCTGAAGAGGGGAGAGTTCCTCTCCTCCCCGGGTGCTATAATAATAATTTATTTATTTTAGGTGCCTTTGGGTCAGTGTTGACTCCTGGCAACTGCCTGGACTAGTAAATAAGTAAATAAGTTTATTGTTGTAACCACAGGTCATAACATAAGAATGCCATAAAATGCAATAAAATAACAATACAACAATAAAATAGTGAAATTATAAATAGAGTAATAGAAAAAGTATTAGACATAAAAATGTTACAACAGAATAAAGCCAAAACTATAACTAGGAACTTAAGTATTTCTTTCTAAGTTTAAATGGAAGCAGAGCAAAAGTAGCAACTTGGTTGCTGACAGTTGGAAACACATCTGCAAGAAGATAGTTCAATTTTTCAAGGTCGGAGCCCTTGAGTTCATCTGCCATTAATAATTTGGCCCTGATCTCATTGTAAATGGGGTAGTGGAGGACATAATGGATAACATCCTCCACTTGACCAACACCACAAGGACAGAGATGTTGTTCAACGGGGAGCTTACAAAATCTCCCTTCGAGGTATGCGGAGGGCACGGTCTGCAGGCGAAGCCCTTCTCAGTGAAGCACTGATTATGTTAACCAGGTACTGGGAGAGGCTTCTATGGTTTTTATAATGATGATACCAAGATGAGGATTTAGACGATTGTGCTGCAGTGGGATCTTTAATAGCATCCCTTTCAAAAAGCCAATCTCTAATATTTCCTCTATTCCAGGATCTAAGTTCTCCCAAAGGCGGTAGGGAATACCTTTGTAGAATGGGTGACAAAAGTTTAGTCCATTGATTCCCAGCTGTATAATGGAGAAAACAGAGTCTGGCAAGATGGGATTCTTGAAGGCTTTCTAAATTTTTATAAGATATATTCTAACAGCAATGGAAGGCAGCCCTATATCCATCCTTAAATAGTGCCCTGGGAGAGGCCTAAGATATTCCTTTTGAAGTTGTTTTGGACCACTTCCAATTGGCAATGGCCTTCTCATCCCAACCTCAAATCTCAGCCCCATACAGCATCTGTGCCATCATCTTGCCTTGGAATATTTTAAGTGTAGGGGCTACAAACTGCCCACCTTTAGAATTAAAAAAAATGTCAGAATAGCACCTACTGTGTGTGCTGGGCAGTTGCAAAGACAGTAATAAATGTGCTTCCCATAAAAGGAACTTGTGAAAGGTGATGCCCAGGTATTTAAAAGAGGGACGTTGCTCTGTTTGTTGGGCATTGTCCATCTGTGTTATATTACTTCTGCCAAAAACTACTACCTTTGTTTTATTATAATTTATCTTCAGTTTTTCCCTTTCACTGTAAGCAGGTAGTCTGGCCAGTAATCTTCTAAAGCCAATCTCGGCATAGGAAATAAGGGCCATGTCATCAGCATACATTAACATTGAAATTTTCTGTCCATTGAGTGAGGGGGAGAAAAAACTTTGTGACTTCATGACCACTACAATATCATTAATATAGAAGTTAAATAAGAATGGAACAAGTAAACAGCCCTGCTGTTAAGATAAGGCCTGACAAGAACCCTTGTGGGCCCATTCTTACTCTAGCTGTAATGTCAGTATGTAGTTCAATAATTAGTTTAAGAAGGCGCTTATCAATATGTATCCTAGCTAGTTTCTCCCACAGTTGAGACCTGTCAATGGAATCAAAGGCAGAGGTAAGGTCAATAAAAGTGACATAGAGTTCTTTTGTATGTCCATTAGTATATTTCTGAATAAGGGCCTTCAAAGTAGCACAGTGATCTACTGTGCTATGTCCTTTTCGAAACCCTGCCTGTTCTGGATGAAAGAGTTTTGGTTTTTTTTCCTCCCAATCTTCTAATTTATTCAGAAGATGTCTGGCATAGAGCTTTGAAAAAATATCTAGCAGACTATTTGGGTGATAATTGGCAGGTTCCTGCAGGTTGCCTTTTTAAAAGATTGGGTCTATTATACTTTGTTTCCAGTGGGGAAGTACAACACATGTTTTATCTATTTCTGAGAAGAGTCTAGTCAGGATAGGGACCCACAAGGAATCATTCAACTTATATACCTCTGGAGGAATCATATTCTCTCCAGGAGCTTTTCCAGGGGCCAAGGTTGAAATCAGCTGCTTACACTCAGATTTTGAGAAAAACTGGCCATTCTGGTAGTATGCTTAGTTCAGTGGAGACTGTTGTTGGCTCAGTATATGGGCAGCTATAAATGGAGGAAAAATATTGGGTCCAGCTTTGTGCTGAGATACATGCATGGGGCATAGTGCTATGGGTGGAAATATCATTAGACAACAATTCCCAAAATTTCGCCTCAATTTTTTGAATTAAGGTGAGGCCAGGTTCCTCCACTGATCCCTATATTGGGATAACTTCTTAGTCTTTAATAATTCCTTATATTGGGATCAAAATTGGATCAATAACTGAATCAAGGAATCTGCCCTTCCCTCTCTAACTAGTCCCTGCAGTTTTCTTGGCAAAGTTTTTCAGAAGTGGTTTGCCATTGCCTCCTTCCAAAGGCTGAGAGAGTGCGACTGGCCCAAGGTAACCCAGCTGGCTTTGTGCCTAAGGTGGGGCTAGAACTCATGCTCCCGGTTTCTAGCCTGATGCCTTAACCACTACACCAAACTGGCTCTCGCTGTAATAATAACTGCAATTAAAGAAGCACATCAGAAGAAAGAGTGATAGCTTACATTCTTCTTGCTCTACCAGATTTCTATCTGCAAGAAAAAGTGGAAGAGGACTGATGAGGTCCCCTCAGTTCTTTGCATGTTAGTTCTGCTGCTTAGGTTGACCCAGCCTAATGGGACTCCATGACTGTATTTCATTGCTGCTGATCTTTGATTCTTTCTGACAGAAAAGCCTCTTATATAATTGAAATTTCCTTTCCATCACACTTTTTGGTTCAGTGTAGCACGAGGGCTATGGGGTAGGAAAAAACTGTTCACTTGCATAGCTTCAATTGATCCCATTTTCATGGAGTTGCAATGCTAAGGCAATCCCCAGTTTGAGTTTACTTTGTATCTGATTAAAGGAGAATATGTAATATCAGAACATCCTGAACTACTGCCAAAGTTTATGCATACACAAAACATTTACATGTAACACATCAGCTTTCCTGCTTTCTTCTCTATATGTTGGGTCTAAATCTAGCCAGCATCAGGAATATAAGGAACTAGAGAAATTGGAACAGATTTAAAGAACAGCAGCATAGATTATTAGACTTATGGCCAACAAACTCTATCAGGAAAGTTTGAAAGAACTGGGCATTCAGCCTGAACTAGAGAAAGGGATGGCTTATTTGTTTGATGAGGGATATGATGACATTCTTTAAAATATGTAAAAATGTACTTTTTTCTCTGCTGTCCTAGAGTGCGTGATTATATCTTAAGGAGTTTAAACTTGCTGGCTGGAAGAGCAGTTTGTTGATGGAACTTATCACCTAAAGATGTGATGGTATCTTTCCTGCTGGAAGCATTCAAACAAAAGTTGCACAACCATTTTTTAGAGGAAAGTTTAACTCTGTCTTTCCTGTATCAAGCAGTGGGCTAGACTAGTGTGATTCAAACCATGTGCTCTTTCATGGAGCTACCATTTATTAGTGGTTTTGGTGCCACTCATGGAAATACAGTGAAAAGCAAATGGCTTCAGAGGATTCAATTTCTAGCATAGCCTCATTAAAGGACCTCCAATAACTGACATAACTGGATCTAATAATTATGAAAACTTATAAAAGTAATCATATATGGCTGGGAAAAGTCCTATATCACTTTAACATTTTTGTCATACAGAGTAATATTAAAAGGCTGTTAAGTTTTGAAAAGAATTATTCCAGCACCTAGGTTGAATTCAACTTTTCTTGATTTAGTTGCAAATGTTAGGGGAGATCCAGCTGAATAGAATGTCTGCCTAAATTTTTAGGCATCTTATTTTACTCCCTCTCTTTCTCTTTGCTTTTCTTGAAAGATTGTTTGATGTATTCAGTTTATAAAGTGAATACTCTGCCTGTTCTGAGCTAAATCATATCACAAAACCAACAAAAATGCAATAAAGTCAGTGATCATCCTCGGAGATCATCATTGCATTAAAATCCTTATGATACAAGACAGCTTCTACTTCTCACTGAAGGCAGAGTCAGGAAGATGAGAATCTCACATCCTTGGAGATTTTGAACCAGTTACTGCCTCTAGAAGAAAGCTAGCTGGTATCCTCAATATTGTTAACAGTTGTTAACAACAACTGTTTACAATCACTTCAGCAATATGTATTTCTCATATATAGTCTGGAATAAGAGTTGATACAAGCAACGTTATCATCAGTCTTGTAAACAGCAAATTTTGGAGACCTTCTTACTCTTAGGAGTACAATAACTTCTCAACCACTGAAGCAATTCAGTGGGATCTAACTGTGATGATAAGACGGAGGCAAAGAACAATTATTTTGTTGTTGACTTCACAGCCTAGGTCCAAACATAGGCTCTGATCCATGTCTGCCCAGATTCAGCCCAAATGTTTTATTTTCAGCCACTCTCATAAAGAGTTTTACTGCCTTAATTTATAGACCTCTTGTTGTAATTAGGTTAAGTTCTATTATATATCAACAGTAGCTATCTCGTGAGCACTGACAGCTACAGCACTTCTAACCATTTTGAGTCTCATTCTATAACTGTTTGTTTCTAGTGCTGGACATTAAAGCAGAAACGTCAGATTCACAGATGTGTGGATGAACAGAAGTATAAGGAAACATGAGGTTGAGTTGAGGCTTAATATCCTGCCATAGTTTTTAAGGATGTATATCTCACTTTTTCAGAAATAGCTTAAGATGGCTTATAAATATAGTTAAAATAATAGTACCATCATCATCATCAGGAGAAAGGAAAGAGATTAAAAACCAAAATAACACTAGTGAGCCAGTGAATTTTAAAAAAAAATTATTTATTTATTTATTTATTTATTTATTTATTTATCTAAACGATTTGTATGGCTGCCTATCTCAAACAACTCTGGGTGGCTCACAACAGCAACAAATTAAAACACTTAACACATTTAAAAGAAGGTCTAAAGAAGATTTTTAACTCCCCTCCATCATATAGCACTGATGTAGGCAGGACAGATTTCTCTTGGAAGTTTGAAGTTGTCAGCTTGAACATGCCTAAACTTCAAAATACACCACTACTAAGAGGGCCTTCTTTATGGCTACCTTGTTATCTTGGAAGGCAAGGCTCCCATAAATTATTACCTGAAGAGCAGGTTTATAAGAGAAAAGAAATCTATGAGATATCATATTGGCCTTCCATAGCTGAAGCATCATTTAGGTATTCTGAACTTGAAGTGAGCTGCCAAAGGAACTGGCACTATTACATTTATGACATATTATGGTTGTACCCTTCCATTCTGTAGCTTCCATGTACTTTCAAAGGCAGATTTATGTACCAAACTCTGCATAGTTCTGGTTACCACACCTGAACCTGAATATATAGAGCTAGAAAAGCTGCAAAAAAAGTGGGAGGAATGAATTGTTTCCGGAGCTAAAGCAGCTCCTTATGAGAAAAAACTAGAGAGTTTAAGAGTTTTTAGCTTGAAGCAAAGGTGGATAAAGGGAGACAAGGTAAAGGTGTGCAAAGGCATACATATATGGAGGTCACCTGTAAAGACTAAGGGGGTGAGATTCAGGATTGATGAAAAGAAGCAGGTTTTTTACACAGCAGTTAAGCTGTGGAATTCATGGCTATGGTTGTAAGAGGGGTCTGGATAAAATAATAGACAATTGGGCTTTCAATGGTTATTCATCTTGATGGCTGTTTACAACCTTTGGAATTACAAGCTATGGAGCCATTAGTATCTTCTCCATGTTTATGAGCTTCTTAATCACATTGGTTGGCTATTGGACTGTATGAGCTGATCCAGCATGGCTTCTCTTATGTTTCATGTGCCTCGATGTGCTAGTATATGAATAACCATAACCACGCTATTTCTGTTCAAGAAAGGATGAAGTTGAAAAGGTTGATTTAGCAAAAGGAAATCATAGCTGGACTGCAATCTGTAAACCATAGAGGAATTACAAAAATTGCATGAGTCTGATTTGAGAGCTAATGTTTAATGACTTGATGAGAAAGCAGTGGGTTTTTTTTCCTTTTTTTTCCCTATGAGTCTGCATTTATCTGGCATATACTTGTCCTCTTAATTTTGGTGGAAAGACCCAATTATCCTCCTAAGGGGACATAGGACTGAACTGACAAATTTCAATCTTGGGCTTCAATTTAGTAACGTGTGCTTTAAACAGAAAAGCATTTACACCTATGCTAGTGTGATTAAATGCAAGATTAAGTATCACCAAAGCAGTCTCCGAATTGAGGAAAGACTGAAAGCATAGGCTTAAGCATTCATGTGAACCATAGTTTATTGCCAGCCAATATTTTGCAACCGACATTTATTTTCCACCAATTTCTTGACTATTCCTTCCTCACATTATTGTGTAAAATCTATTGATTTATTTCTTATATTTCTAATCTAGTAAATCCTATTATGAGAGAGACAGAGAGACAGAGAGAGAGAGCACATTCTATAATTCTCAAGGACACTCTCAGATGGAGGAAATGCAGGCATCAAAGTATCCTTTTAGTCAGGTAAGGTGAGCTGTGCTAATGGTTTCTATTATGCCTAGCAAGGAGGATGCAAGCACGGAAAGACTCCTGTCTAGGATTCAGGTTTAGGATGCCAGCTCCAATTGGTTCCCCCCAGGCGGATTTAGATAAGATGGAGCTATTGCTGTCTCAGTTGCCTAGCTTCCTTTAGGCATAAAACCGCACAGGCAGCAAGCACAATAAACCTACCAGGCTGGAAGGTGGATAGAATGTAGGTAAAACATGAGGAGGAAAAGAGACAAAACTGCCATTTAGCCCAAAATCTTTTGGTGTGTGGAGTATTTTATAGCACCGGGAATTGGCATGATCAATAAACATTATGGTCCATATTATTTTTTAAAAAGATAATAACAAAAACAGAACAAATGCTAGCTCTCCTTTCTTTTTCTCCTTTCTCTCTTCCCTCACCTTAAAGGCTGTCTTGAATTTTGCCCCTGAGAAAGAAAGAAAGAAAGAAAGAAAGAAAGAAAGAAAGAAAGAAAGAAAGAAAGAAAGAAAGAAAGAAAGAAAGAAAGAAAGTTTACACACTGCAGAAGAGAAAATGTGGGCTTTTGTTATTAATGTTGTAGAAATACAAATATGTCCACCTAAGAAAAGGAGTCTTCATTAACTCCCACAGCCCAGAAAATTAAGGCACGGCTCATCAGGATCTGTGCTTACTATCTTCTAAATTGCAAGGGACTAGTTGAGTTTTGCTGGGGTTCATAATGCTGATGGAGCGGTTTCTACGTGAATGAAGGATAAACAGCGATTAATTTCAGCCAATAAATAATGGTTTGAGGTCCACACTGGAAGAGGAACAATTACTTTTCCATTTTTCCTGCCAAATGAGCTGATAAGAGAAAACAGGGGAGTTGGCCACGTAAATCAGTCTTAATTTTATCTTCCCCATTAAAAAGCAGCCATTAAGACCATCTTCGGCTCATTTCATCCTCTTCTTGTTTCACTTTTTCAATTTGCACAAAAGGGGGGAGTTTGCTCGTCATAAAATTTCACTTTGGCCAACCTATCATTTGCATCTGAGCCAATAAATAGCAATTAGCATAAACATTTAAATCAGGAACTGGAACAAATTCTTGTTCCCTGAGCAAGCTGTTAACTTACAGTATTTTGTGATATATAAGAAGCGTTATAAACAAGACTGGCTGGGCATGATTATCTCTCTCCAACAAGACATCCAGTGGAGGGGGGGCGGGGAACCCTAGGAGGTGTCTTTCCAACTTAGAAGCCAATCAACTTAATCAACAGAAAGCATTCTAAACATACATATATAAAATTTTGTGAGGTGCTTAAAACTTGTGGTAGATGATACACAGAAGTCCCTTTAGCAAAAATGAAAGCTCTCTTTTGAGATTGGTGTTAGGCCAAACTTGGAGAAAAATAATAACCAAACTTCAATGGAAGTCCTCACTAAAATCCAAGAATACAAAGTATCATTGAAAGGAGAAGCCTCAGTGACAAGGTGTCAAGGTAAAAAGAAGTCAGTTTGCATAGGAAGAAAGTAAGTGCTTCATGTTTATTTAGTTCATTAAGGCTAGCATTTAATTTATTATTCCTCACCTGAAGCCAAAACAAGGGTACAACAATGGAAGCTAGACTGCTGGAAGGTCATATCATGCCGAAGCTAAATCTGGTGGGAGGAGGAATGGGGGAGGGGGAGAAGATAATAGGCAAACTGATTGCAACGTTTTTGAAAAGCCTGAGTAGTTGCAGAAGCCCTGAACCGGATATTGTTATTTAACCCACTATTGAAAATGTGCTATAATATTAAGAAATAGCTCTGCATTGACAAGGGATATGGTGCCGACTTGGTTAGTACAAAGGTCTGATTATTAACAAAAAGTGTTGTTTTCAGTTCAAGTGTATGTTCATGTTTATTTCTTTATATGCAATGGCTCATCAACTAGGGTTTAGATCAGAGATAGGGACAGTGTGTAGCCCTTGCCTAATTTAAAAAAAATCAAGTGATTTCAAACCTTTGGTAAGAGATATATGTCCTTACCTACTGCCTCCTGCTTAGAAAAAGAGGGTGTTAGAAAAAGATGGAGAGAGAGAAAAGGAGGAGGAGAATGGGGTGTTTGTAAAATGTATGCTGCTGTCACCCATTTTTGGCTTTGGTCAAACTCAACCTGTGGCCCCCAACAATTTACTCCAGAAAATAGGTGGACCTCAGTTGTAAAAAGCAAGACTTCAGTCCAGTTTAAGAATTCAGATTTAGTTCAGTTCTAAAGACCACATTTTACAAATTACTTCCCACCAATCACTCTGTCAAAGAACCTGGGTCCCACCATAAGAGAAACCCTAAACACATTTTTTTTTAGCTTTTATAATTATGGTCATTCTACTGTTACATTTAGTCAAGAAGAAGAGGATAAGAAAGAGTTGAAGTGGCAGTACAGGAGGTTTCAGATGTGTACACTCATAATAGAGGCATCAGTCCCCGAAAGGCACTGAGGCAGAAGGAGAGCGAAAGCAGAGTATTCACTTGGTAGCTCTTCTCAGGCCTGAAATGCCTAAGGCTGCAACAGGGCTGGGGAGTTTGCACATGGACTTGTCACAAATGTCAGAGAGCTCAGCCAGCTGGGGAGTTCAAGGACTTGCTTTATGTCTGCTTAGAGTTCCTTTGCAAACCACTGGTACTCTCTGAGTGTGATGAAAGATCTCTTTGATGGAGCACCTTAGTCTCAATAACAAAGAACCATGCTAAAAAGAAGTTAAGCCGTCTACTAAATAAACACTCTGCTGGTCATCCAAAAAAAGAGAGGTGTGCTAGAAAATAATTTAGCTAGGGTGTGGGGGCTACCCAGTGTATTACTGACTGCCACATGAAGAACTATCTTTCTGCTGCACACACAGCAGTGTATTTCAGTGCAATGAACCTTTGGTCTTCAAGGAACAAGATTGCATGCATAAAGCCATGACAAGCTTCTGTCACAGAGAAGCTGAGGGGGACAGCAGACATATACAGTGGAGGATGAGAAGTTTAGCAAAATGATTATACCATCATTTTCTTTTTTCAACCCTTTGAGTCAGTGTTGACTCCTGGCGACTGCCTGGACAAGTCCCTGCAGTTTTCTTGACAAGATTTTTCAGAAGTGGTTTGCCATTGCCTGCTTCCTAGGGCTGAGAGAGAGTGACTGGCCCAAGGTCACCCAGCTGGCTTTGTGCCTCAAGCAGACTATAACTCACAGTCTCCTGATTTCTATCCTGATGCCTTAACCACTACATCAAACTGGCTCTTTATACCATCATCATCATTTATATACTGCAGTTCCTACAGAAATACAGAATGGTTTACAGCATTACGAGATACACAGACACATGCACGCACACACACACACACACAAGTACACACACGCACCTCAGGGTCTTCAAGAAGATTTCCAAGAAGAGGCAAGCAGAAATTTCCATTTCTGTACTGCCAACACCAGTGAAGAACCAGCAATTTTAATCATGGTTGCTTACAGGGGTAATGCCTCATCCCCCACTAACCCAGTGATCCTCTTGAAGGCCACTGTTCCTCTGCTAATGAAAAGGGAGAAGCCACAACCTTGAACACTGTCACTGGGAGGCACAGAGGAAGCTTCAGAAAACCAATAAGCTGAAATAGAGTTGTTGGAAAGAAGGAAAGAATGAGGTTTTTCCACTCCAAACAACCTTGCTTACAGCTAGGGAAGATTGGTTCAATGAATTCACTTATCATTTCCCTAAATAACATGGAAAATTCAGTGGAGGGAGTGAAGTGGGTACATATATCCTTGCAGATCTTCCATGGATCAAATTCCAGAATGCCTTAATTGATTCACATATTTTAATTAAATGTTTCCCAATCTGGGCAACTCCCAGATGTGTGAACTCCCAAAATTCTCAGCAATGGCCATGCTGGCTGGGAAATTCTGGGAGTTGAAGCCTATACATCTAGAAGTTACCAGTGTTTGGAAACACTGTTCTAATGAATGTTTCCAAGTATCACACTTTGCTTCCTCTTCATTTGGCTTAGCAGAAACATTGGCAATCTTCATATGAACATTGCACAAGGTGATATGAATGACCTTTTTTTCATGATGGTATAAAGTTGTAGTATATATCTACACATCCAAGTAAATATATACGTGAAGCAGATTTTTTTCCAATTTTTATATCACAGCACCAGGTGCATAAATCAATATAATAGGCTGCATCTATGTATTAAATTGACACTACATTATTAACTATTTCATTCATAAATTTAAACTCACTGGATGCCGTATAAGGTAACTGTGAATCATACACAGTCTGTCTTCCATTTCCACTATTCAGACAAGCCTCTACAACAGGTGTTCTTCCTCACACTGTCTCTGTTTGCTTCAATCAGTAAATGCCTATTGATCTATGTTTAAGAGGTTTATCTATTGCTCTTCCCTTAGCCTCTTTTTGTTAGAAAGTTATACATTGTTGTGTCCCCTACAAAGCTAATCAGCAGCCCATAAGGTAATAATCATGGAATGTGTAAGTCTTGGACAGAAGAACACTCCTTAATTGACACATAAATCTGTGTTTAGCCCTGTTGTTCTTCTGCACTGGGAGAATGTTTGTAACAGTTAAGAGCAGAATGAAAAATCTGGGCCTGGAATAAGCATTGCTTTATCCCTGCCAGGCTGAGAGTTCACTGTAGTAGCCAGACATATGTCTGGCTTTTACCCGCAGATGTTGCTATGCTTCCGCAGAAGAACAGACAGACTGTACCACAATGGAGGGGCAAGAAAATGGTATCAGTTTTGCTAGTGCCAGGTTTTTCAAAACGATGGCTCCAAAGAAATCATTAAAATAGGAGATTATTAAAAATGACAGTTTGGGGAATCTACATATTTGTCCTTTCTGAACCTTCATGATACACTTAATTAATGTTTCAAGCTTTTCATCACCATGTAATTTCCCCTCCTGTAGAATCATAAAATGGGTCCAGTGAATTATGCTCAGCAAGCAGTGTAGTTCATTAAGAAAAATACTATCACAGAACCATTATATCTACCATCATATACCAATTCCTCATTCGAATTTCTGAATGCACCATGCCCACTCAAAAGAGAGAAATCAGCAAGTGTGCGAGACAACAATTCTGTCCCCTAAAAGGGAGGAACCTGCAATAAAAAATATGCATGGTCCGCCAAAATAGAACACTGACTCACTGTTAGAAGAAAAGTAACACAAGCAAGAGACAATGAACAGAATATCCTGGGAAAAGGCAAAGCAGCTATTGGGAAAGGTCACACAGTGCAATTTGCTCTGCAGGTTTCATCTGGGGCTAAAATATATCCACATGCACATACCCGCACAAACCCAATGCTATGGCAGAAATCAGAAATACTGGTAGCATGTGTCACATATGCTAGGGGGACAGTGCCTTGAGATACATTCCAAGTACAGGATGAAGACATAAGTAAGAAATAATGGGTATGAAGTGGAACAATAATCCTTCTGCAAAGGGCCCTATCTGTCCTAAAGGTCTCCAGTCTGCTCCTACTTACTTTATATTGGCCCAAGATCTCACATAAGAAATTTATCTTCTATGGCCTTTAATGAGTGAGGAGCATACATACATATACTTTACCTAGGAAGGCTATGATTCACATCATAGGGCATAGGATATGGGCTGATCCCTGGTCCCACATAAGGGGCATTTATGTGAGAAGGCAGTTTGAAAGAAAGAAATTGTATAAAACAGAACACATAGAGGAACTTGAACATACCGCTAAACTGCCCTCTCTAGAAGTCTGACAGTTATTTAGGGGATTTCAGACACAAACAACTTACCTGTTGCATCCATGGGGGAACAAGGGGGGAAATGATAAAAGTAGCATTGGGGCAATAGAACATAAGCTCCTCCCCTTTTATAATGCATTATGACATTGCATGCATGTATGAAAGAGGCATTGTGACAGTGGTAGATCCAGTGGATGCCTATTCAACTAACTAACATCCATTTCCATTTCCATTCTAGCGAGTACTCCATGTGGTAAGCAAGGGAAGGAGGAACATATGTTTTAACTACAATTGCTGTACTGTTGTTCACCCTCTTGCCATACGTGAATACTGTGAATAGTATTCTTCTAACATTCCTATCTCTGCTGCAGTGAGACCTGTGTCCTCCATGCAAACCAGCCCCAAAGGCTTTGCTCCTACTATAGGCTACACATTCACAAGCACCTGGAATGATGCAAATGTGACATATTTAAAATGTTGCAATTAATGTATAAATTATATAAAAATGGTGACCATGGAAACGTGTCCATATATTTTTCTTGGAAATGATTTGTTACTGCCATCTTCCAAGACATTTTTGACCTCTAGTCTAGTCTATGGCCTGAGGATTTCCCAGTGTTATCTCAAGTTACTATAAGTAAGCCCAAAGAATACTATCCAGCTTTATCTTCAGACAAGAGACCTAGTGCCCTATAATTATTAAAGAATTGAACTAGGACCAGAGAGACCACGTTTCAAGGCTATCCCCAGCCATGGAAGCTCATTAAGTATCTGGGCTGGTGACTATCTTTCAGCTCAACCTACTAGTTGTCAGGGAGAAGGAAAAGGGAATGTGTAATGGTATAGGGAAATGACCTTGAGAGACAGGAGGAAGAGCCACAGCTAGGAAACAGTTGGATAAGAGGCAGCTTAGCCCACAGAAAGAATGTGGGCATGGCAAACGTCTCAGAAGGGACCCTCCCTAGTTTCATGGGTTGTAAAGGCGATGGGGGAGAAATGTACTTTCAGACTTGCAAGATTCTATTAATGAAACCTTACAATAAAGTAGAAATAGTTCATCTGGGCATGCTTCTGTCTGGAGTACCTAGCAAGGTTGTCAGAATGTTATATATGCCACTTTAGAGGTCCTGGTGGAAATAATAATACATATAATCAATGAATAAACACTTTATAATAAATACATTGTTTTGCTTCTTCCAGTATAGAGGCTGGCAGAATCCCTCCATCAAAGGTGTGGAAAAGGCTTTTCAATAGTGCCCCCCCACACACACACACACACATTTCTGACAGTCTTTTGTTCATATACTGTATCTAAATAATGAATGACATCATCTTTACCACAATTGTAGTAAGGCAGGACAGTATTATTATTGCTTCTTGCTGATAGGAAAAGGAGAATAAAAGGCAGACCATTTGGTAAAGGATAGTTAGTGCATTGCTAGTATTCCAATTCCCATCTCACCCCACTCCCCACCCAAGGGATCCCTGCCCAAATAGTCCAATGAGTCCTGAGCATGGACAGTAATCCGTGTATTAGAAACACCTGGGAAAGAAAATTCAGGAAAGTGGGAATGGCATGGGCTAATTGGATAGAAGGGGTCCAAAACAGCTGATGAAGACGAAGGGATCACTGCTGAAGGCTTCCAATACTACCAGGTTTAGAGAGCTAGCTTAGAGGAAAGGCAAGGAACTCATGAAAGAGAATGGAAGTGGGAAGCTGTATGTCTATATTGCTTCAACTCATATTCCTTGCTCCATTGCACTGTCCAGCTATTTTAAAACGTCTCCAGGAATGGAACTGGGCTGCACATATAAATCAGTGCAGGGTGATGATTATCACTCTGCCCAACAGTCCACTGCTTCCCAGAGAAAAACATCTCTATAAGGAAGACAAGTCTTCCTGTTCATTCTAACTCCATGTTCATTAAGTGTGAAACATTTTAAAGATAGTCATGCTAATACTGACAACTGGGAAAGTATCTAAACACCAAATGTTCTTCTTAGGTGTAATACAATGCAGCACTATAAAAATAAGTATGCCAATAGGCCTGGGGAATGAAAAGGATTTTGCCTTACTTTAGGGGAAACTCCACAAGGAAAGCATTCCAAAACTGAGGCACCAGCCAAAATAAAGTCATTTTAATAGCCTCTTGCTGCTTCTGAGATGATGGTACCAGAGGAGGGCCTCTGAAGACAATTCAATTGTATATGCAGGTTGATGGGGAGGCTAGTGATATTTGGGATTGCGGGGGGAGAGGAATGCCCAGGAGTTCAAGCTTCTTGCACTGAATCATCCTTGTTATCACTAGTTACATTTTAGAAGGACAATTTTTATAGTGTTAGTATAGGAGGTACTCACGGCTAAAGATAAGTTTTGAAAATATGTGTTCAAGTGTGCCACTAACATTGATTGTGCTATGCCATGCAAGGCTTAACTTTACACACTGAAAAGTACTGCATGTTACACCATGTGTTATGTTTCTAATGACCAACGTGTGCATTCATTAGTCTACTGCATTTATGACCACCATTATACAGGAACCACCATTAATCTTACCATACATATTTTCATAAGTTAATGTATTCCTATCTAGTAAACTTTTCTTGGGGAAAAGAAGGAAAAAAGAAAAGAGAGGGGGAAAAAGGAGTGATGCTCTGAATAGAACCACTACAGAATAAACTGATATGCCCCCCCCCCCGTTACTGTTCTTCTTTTAGATGTGCAAAAGCTTCAGTGCATTGAACTTTAATTTTGTCTTCAATTCTGACAGTACCTGTGATGTGTGCTTTTCTTTTTTCTTTTTTTTTAAAAAAGCTAATCTGAACATGTGAGCCCTTTTACTGGTTAACTAGACAGAGCACAACAGGTTCGGTGACCTACTTTTGTTTTTGACAGTGCAAGTCAAAGTACTTAACTTCAATCACTATCTCATTTACAACCCCCTCCCTCCAAAAATAAAAAGCATGACAGTTAACACTAATATGATGGTAATTTCATATTGTTTCTGCTTCTGAATTTGTCTTTCCATTATTAATCATCCCATAAAGTACTGACGCTGCAGAATCCTGACGTTGACCAACAAACCATGTACTAAGGACAGTCGCACCCAAAAGGAAGGGGCTATGGCAAAACTGGAGAAGCGCAACGTTTTATTAGCACCCGAGGCCCATTAGAGGGCTCGCGGTTCACCTTCAGTGGAGCAATAAATGAAGAGAGCCAGAGAGGAGAGGACTCCTACTGTCTCTGTGCTGGTAATGCACAGCCAAGCTGTAGTCATGTTGTAACGCTTGTAAGAAACAGATGTTCCTTCCCTGACAAATCTCCTTTCTTGATTTATTATTCATTTGCTCAAATCACAATGGAAAGTCTTTGGCCCATTAATTAAATTCCAAGCAAAATAAAATTTGCAGCAGAACTCATTACTGGTAAATGACTTTGACACTTCATCAGATTTGAAGGTAAAATAGGCGACTTTAAGGAAGTTAAAGGTGGCAAATGCTTCGGCCCTTTCTGCAACCGTTGCAAGATGATAAAGATTGTGATGAAATTTTTATGTTAAGCACTGATCTTGAAAAGTACAGTTTGGTGTCTTTTTGCTCCCTCTTTTTCTTTATTGTATCTACCAGGATCTTCCAAATAGAGATGGCCAATGTATGAGACATATTTACAGAATAAGATAAGATGCTGAAAGTAAATTGGATCTAAAGTCTTTATTTATAAAAAAAAAAAAAAGCTTTTCAATAGGTATAGAAGTGGAATACATTTCTGGTTTTGATAACCATAGGAGCAAAACAAAGAGAGACAGAAACCAGCAGTCTAGGAAGCCGATCTGAGTTTAGATAAAAAGATATTTAGGAATCTGCAAGTAAAATTTGACCAGAGCAAAGTGGAATTAACAAGAATAAAAATAGTGACAAGGAATAAAGCACTGTATAAAATGGATGGGAAAGGATGGATTCTTATGAAAACTCTGGCTTCATGAGTTCTTAACAATGGGATTTTCAAAATATATCAGATCTTTTAGTAAAAATGTGGTATGAATGAACCTTAGGAAGAAAAGAATAGAAATACTGAAGCATAGTACAGAAAAGATAGTTGACAGAATTAACTTAGTATGCAATTCTATAATCAGTGCAAGTAGCTTTTATTTATGCTCTAAATATTTTCAGGGTTCCATTATGATTCTATGGAGGTCAGGTAAAAATATACCCTGGATCCCTCCCTGGATCTCTGTATACGATCCAGAAAATTTACTCTTATAACCTTTATTGTTTGATGAACTAGATATGGAAAAAAAGAAGCACTGTGCATTTCAGCCAGTACTATATCTTTAGTGTGGATAGATGTTTGATCTTTTGAAGACTTACGTGCCTCATGTCAACCAAGATTCCAGTGCAATTCATAAAAAGAATAAAAAGAAAATGAGAAAAATATAGAAGTAAATGTATTACGATACACTCGGTACCACACAGAAGCAGAGGCACTTTAAGAGGAAAGCCTCTGATGCTGGGTCAGAGCAATATGATATGATGCAAGAAGAAGCAGAGATAACTCTCTTGATTTTGAGTCACCTTAATAACAGGTACTACTAGAAGAATGCTTATTTATTGCTACTGCGTCAACAGAGCTGAAACCACACTCACCGGAGAAAGTTCTAAAAGCATTATTGAGACATAGGGTTGGCAGCCTGTCTGTTCTCCCATGCCTTTGAAAATAACATAGCAGACAGATTGGCAACAGATGCGGCTTCCCCCATTACCTACATTCCTATGCTGTGCATGGCTGCAACTGTTAGATTACTCTTTTCCAGGCAGCATTCACAGGCATAGGGGCCCCACCAGAACAACAATTAAAACAAATATCCAGCTAAGAATAGCTGGTTTCTCATTGGTCACTGTTGCTGGAACATATACTGGTGATCTAGCAAGGGGGTGAAGGTGACAAATATATCTTGTATCTCCTGCATTGTACTGATGTAGGTAATGAGAAATATGGAGAAATGCCCACAAGAGGAAGCAAATGATGAAAGCCACGTTGGGTCATTGTGATGCATGCTCCACCTCTTTTGTAGGCATGTCATGAGGTTGCACACATATATGACAAGAGTGGAGCTCGCAATATGTTGGCATGGTGCTACTTTTGTCATTTTGATGAGTCTCAGCCCTGTGGTTGCCTCTGTGAACATGGCATGGATGGTGCTGACTAGCAAAGGGCAGCAGATACAACAAAGAATGAGTCGGTAACTGTTAGGAAGTATTGGCCAAGTAACTGGGGAAAGTTCATGTTACCTAGGTGTTTTTCTATTCTGGATCACTCATCCTAGTTTTTAAAAATTCTTTTAATATGTGTGCATGCATGATTCTTTCAGAAAATGTATTACAGGCATACATTTGTATAGGTCTCTTCACATAGGCAGAAACAGGTTTTTATACGCCGCCATTTTCACTTCATTCTTATATGTAGCCAATTAGATTCAATCCTTGCAAAAGAGCATGGGTGACCCCACCCCCAACTTTATGTCAGTATTTGCACATCTTTAAACATCTCCATTTAGTAAACATTCTATCAAAATTTACCTTTTTGCCATTTACACATAACTTGCAATCATTCATTCTGTTTCTCCTATCAAGGACAATTTCCTAGGTCTTTCATACATTAATTTTTCAATCCATCATACAATCTATCTAACATTCACTGCAGATCATTCAAGTTCTCAGCCAACAGCATGGTCTTGCTTGCATAAAAAAGTATATGCATATTCACATTTATTTATTTATTTATTTATTTATCATATTTATATAGCTGCCCATCTCACACAAGGTGACTCTGGGCGGTGTACAACAATTGAAAAAATAAATAGATAAAAACAACTACATAAAAAAACTGTATAAACACACAAAACAGGAGGGGATAAAATCAATAAGGGAGCCATTATAAAATCTCCCTGGTCCGCTGGAAGCCCTGGGCCCAATCACATAGCCAGGTCTTGAGGGACTTGCGGAATGTTAAGAGGGATGGAGTTAATCTCACTTCCGGGGGGAGAAGATATCCTCGACCAACACACCTCCACCATCATCACAGGCACTTGTTCATAAATACATTAAACAGCTAAGGACACATTTCCCATCTTTGTCTTGCTCCTTGTTCAATGTTCAACCATACACCAAGCATTCTATTTATTTTCATTCATGCTTTACTTCCATCACATATTGCTTTTACCACATTTCACAACCAACCTTCCATTTTATATTCATGCAAAGCATTCCCTAACATTCAACCCTACTCGCTGTCATATTCTTTCCTTAAATCAACAAAGCTACAAGAAACATTCTTTCTCACATCCATAATTATTATCTCCCCAGTTATACCAGCTCCTGCCATAGCCTTACCATTTTTAAAAAATTCTCACAGCATTTATTACATATTTGTCATCAAGTTTTTTCTTGGACACTAACATTTATGGCATTAGTATCAGTTCCACTCTTCAACTTATCACTATTGTTCCCATTCAGATCTCTAAAATACTCTTCCAGCACTCCCTTGCTTCAGTTTTATCCCGAATTATTTCATCAGTATATTTTGGTTCCATTCACTCTGTTATCTTTCATCCATTCCCAAAATGTTTTGTCTCAGAACTGCTATTTTTTCTCTGCCTCTTAATCATCTCTTGCTTTTTTTTTTTTTTTTTGCTATGTTCTAGCAGTAAACATTTTCTCTATATATACACAATATATTATTGGTCTCTCATCTTCATTTTTGCAGCATTTTCTCATATGCAGGTTTTCTCATCCATAGCCCCCTTCCCTTCATCATTCCACAAGCATCCTTTTTCATATTTCCCATTGATGTAACTCTACCCATTTCTTTAGACTCTGTAACATAATTATTTTCAATCTATTCCAAGTCATTTTCAGATCCTCTTTCTTTAAGTTCACTTTCTATTACTTCTGTTATCAGATTGATCTATCTTCCAGTACTTTTTCATAATGGACTCATTCTTTCTCTCCTACTACTTGTTTTACTTTCACTTTTAGTTTTTGTTGTTGTTGTTGTTGTTATTATTTCTTTCATGGTCATTTCCCCTCAAAATCTACTCTTGACACCACCAAAAATGGTCTAGTCCACATTCAGATTTCTTTATCACATTTGTATTTTTCACTATTTCTCTCTGTCTTTCATCATAAACAAACAAATCAATCATGTGGTTAGATGTATGTCATGGATCTATATGAATAGACTTAAAACATGTGTTTTAAACAACTAGACCTTTTTCTAAGCAGTGGCTCACCAGTCACCATTCTCATTCATTTTGGGGTCTTTGAACACCCCAATCATATCCAGCTATTTTTATGTACACTTTCATTTTGTTCTCACCCCATCCATTTATGTCACTAAGCAGAATAGTTCTGCTTACCCCACCAAAAAAATATTTTCCTTTTCATTCAAAATGTTATATTAATCATAATGTAACATGCAACTATCACCAGTCTATGAATTCCTACTTTCATACGCACCCACAACAACCTAGATAATACCAATTGGTAATTTCTGACATATATTTTTGTGCTTTCACTCATAATTAAACTTACACTCACATTTCCCCACATGTATTCATCAACTTAATTCTACCTGGGTTCAGATCTATTGCATCCTTCTCCTTTCTCTTAGATTCACAGACATACAAAAGTCTATTTTCTTTCTTTCACTTCATTTACTAATTCATGCTCTTTACTATATACTCCTCTCATTCCAACTCACAATGTTCCATATTCCGTGGATGTCACCAGGTGACCCCATAGATAATGACCTCCACCATTCATCATGGCTTGATCAATTCAGGGTTTCACAAAAGCTTTTAAGTAATGTAAAAAAGGCCTAGACAAGGTTACTAGCAATGGTTGTATCCAAGTCACATGTGGCTATTCTTGCTAGTGGCATGGACAGTATTGGTTAATTTGGGTAGATTTTGGCCAGCTTGCTATAAGCACAACCAAAGCCTTGTTTTACAGCAAGCATGCTAACATATTCTATATAAGCCAGTGTCTCTAGAGACCACTTAGGGAAGCAACATATCATTACCACACGGCACAAATTCACAGGTATATGCAATGTACTGATATATACTTGGGATGCTCATTACGTGAAATGCAATTCTAAAATGCTTAAACTAAATCAGTCTCTTTAGAAGTTCTTTATCCAAATGGAACCTGAAGGAAATTTGGTCCAACTAGTGTTAGGACTCTTTCATAATACCTTTTTCATTATAGCTCTGATTCTGGTTAGGGTTAGGGACAGGGATATTTGCTTCTCATTTCCCCATTGGCTAAGAGAAAACCTAACCAATCTGCTGCAAAATGAATCCTGAAATAGACTGTTCACATCAGACTGCAGGTCAGCTGTGTTTGAGCAAGTGTGTATGATTAAATTTCTGAATATAAATGCAAATAGAATGCAAATAGGGCAGGTGTGTATGATTATGTTTTTGGATATGACTGTACGGTCAGCAAAGACTCAGCCTAGAACCCTTTTCCTTGCTGTATCTACTCCAGTCTTTCTCTAAGTGCAGAAGATTTCTAACAGAAGCCTTGAAAATTGGCATCCCTCATCTAATGTTCCAAAAACTGATCCTCATCATTTAAGCTGGCATGATGGAGTGACTTTTTAAACATGTGTGCAGTTGACTCAGTAATCTGAGAAGAAACAATTCTGTGAAATTGTGTCCCTCAACTTTGTTTTACAGAATGATTCCACTGATTGATTAGAATATTTGGGTGAGGGTAAATCTGATTATTTCTGACTCAACATGCATGAGTCCATAGCGATTTTCTCCTCTTTGGATTCCTTACCCCAGGAAATAGAGTATGAACTTCCTTTTAAAACTTTGGACCTGCTTTTGAAAGAAATGTACATTTTTCAGAACATTCATTTTTTTTTTTTTAATCCTGCTGTAAATAAAGACTTTCCTCCGAGTTTTCTGTTCTAATGGAACAGCACACTGTGAAATTTCTCTCTCTCTCTCTTCCTTTATTTCCATTTATTAGGAACGGTGCTCGGTATGGCACCCCACAAATAAAATGAGTTATATTAAATTTGTTAGACTTACAATGTCATGTAACTTTGTTTTTTCTGCTCTACCATCTTTATCTGTAGATACTGGATTGCTTTCCACCGAAATACCTTCCTCATCATGAATGCTAAAGGAAACAGATATATTTTAAAATAGTGGCAGTCAGTCTGAAGTCCCTAAATTGGAAAATTACTTCAGAACAGGGCTTTTTGAGAAGTAATTGCCATCAGGAATAGATGGCAATTACTCCTCAAAAAGCCCTGTTCTGAAGTAATTTCCTCTTCTTTCAAAATTTTCTCCTATTTCAACAATTTAACTAGAACAAAACACCCATTTTTGAGATGAAGGAAACATCCAAAAAATCGTCCTCCCTCTGTTTGGAGTGGCCTAAGTTATCCTATCAATCCACAGCATAAGTAGTTCCACCTATGCCTCTTTCTAACAGGGCTGGTATTTGTAATATTTATAGCTCATCTCATATAAATGAACAAAGATACCTTGTCAAAACTCCACAAAAGTGCCATTTTTATGGCAAATGGCTAAAGAATTTCTAGAAAGCACAGGTCCTTCCTTTCCTGTTTCCTTTGTTGGATTTGGACTTCTTGCTTGACCTCAGTTTGCCATCCAAAATTGTTAATCTGGTGAAAGAGTTTGGAACTAAAGATGTTCAATTCTTGCCTGTCCTGAATATAATTTAGATTAGAAATTTGATGCAGTGGGAATATGAATTCATGGATATAGTGAATAATCTGAGTTGAATTTTAAAAACTTTCTTATATAAAAATGTGTTAATTTTATGAGTTACAAAAATGTTCTTTTGATTTTTAATGTGGTTTTTTTCAGACTTAATTCAGAAATTCAGATGGTACTATAACATATAGCCCTTTTTCATTTTATTTACACCACACAGCATCTAAAATATATTTTCAGTATTTCATCAGTTCATTGATTTTGGGTTTTATATGTGTTAACTACATATGAAAAATATATTACTAATAATGCAAAGACGAATACATTATAGTATTAGTCTTGTATATACAGATACAGGTTTACTGCAATTAACTATATCATAAACAACAAACAAACCAGATGAAATATCAACAGGTGAATACCAGCAATTGAATATTAATAGTATAAAAGTTGTCTTTAAAAATTAAAGAAAAAAACATGTAAAATAATATTATAAATCCAGAATCAGTTTTTCTCAGCCAGTTGCTTATGGTCAAGTACAGTTTGCATTCTAAATTAAAAATGAAATAGAATGCAAAACTGGTACAAATATAAATTGCTCTACTGAATAGTTGTCATTAGTTTAGTAATTACAATTAATCTTAGCACTAACAAATCAAACTTTTAAACTCAACTTTTTAGAGTATTGTATCAAAAGAATTGTAAATAAATATCGTTTTAAATAAACAGAATAAATGGATACAAATTGCAAGACATTGTTATTACATTTTTTCTATAATTTCCTTCCCATCAGATTAACAAAGATATAAATAATCAAAATGTATTCCAATTTATGGTCCCCACTTGAAAATTTCCTCTTCCTCTGCTCTACTCAAAAGAAGCCTGTGACATGAAAATCCCAGGATAATCTACGTATAATCAGTTGCATAAATTCAATCCTTGCATATATGGCATAGTGTACATCTTTACTCAAAAGTATACACAACGGTCTTCAGGGGGACTAAGTTCTTGCTTAATGTTCAAAAAATCATAGCAAAACCACAGGTTCCATTTAAATGGAAGCATTGAACTTAGACACAATCATACCCAGAATTTTTAGGCAATAAATAACATATAACATTAAGAATATAACATAATATAAGTAAAGTTAGAACTAGGATAAACTCTAGTTTTGGCTTTGCCCTTAAAAAAAAAACTTCTTAAATTGATACATTTCCTATTTGAGAGTTAACGGTTTGAGAAAGAACTACATTTGAGGATTGCAATTAATCTGAATACATATAGACAGAATGTTCTGTTGAAAAGAATGTAGTTTCATTTTTTTTGAATATATGTTTGTCTTTTTTTCCTAGTTCAATCTATTTGCTTCCATGTGAATTCCTCCCTTAAACTGATTTAATTTGGAAAGAGAGAGATTATAGCCAAATTCCTTATGGCTGAATGGTTGCTTATAACAGGAAGTGGGTCATGAAAGCAAACACAATCTGCCTTTAACAAATGATCTGCAGGATATATTAAGAGCACATTGGCCTTCAAATGCAGGGTGTGTAGGGGGAGAAACTGTATATTCAATTAGGGAATAAAACCAGATTGAAAGGTTTAAAAATTGTGGGTATCCTGGGTGAGTTCTTCTGCTTAATTCCTCCAGGGTTCAAAATACAAAAGGGAAGAAAGCAATTAACAGGCTAAGGAAAGGAGGATTTCCCATATGTCTTTTGTTTGACAAAAATGCTCCAATTCTTTCTTGGGGATGTGAAAATCACTATGCTGAGAGGCGATTATCGTAGATCGATCTATCTATCTATCTATCTATCTATCTATCTATCTATCTATCTATCTATCTATCTATCTATCTCTATCTGATACTAAATAGCCATGCCTATAGCTACCATAAGTTCCCCACAACCAGAAGCTTGCAAGAGGAAGAACAAAGCCTCATTTATCACCCTCCGATGAGAATTTGGTTTTATAAATGTATTGTTCTCTGTGAGGCAGCTTTGTTTGATGAAATGCTGAGTGCGGTGTAAAAATATCCTTTCCCTCTGTAATTTGCACTCCTCTCCATTTAAAGCTATTCTTGCTGCAAACGAGAATTGAAAGCTGCTAAAATTAAGTGGTGTCAGTTTTCAATGACACTTTAATGATAGAGCGCTCAGCAAATGAGATGAGAATGAATCCCAGCATCTCGGCTAAAGATCGTAACCAGCGCTGAACAGCAATATGCCCCAGCTAGGTTACACTTTTTCTGCTTCATTCATATTTAGTAAGAGCTGAAATTGGGAAGCGCTAATTAAAATGGTCATAAAGGGAGAAATGCAAATGCCTAACATAGATAATGCAAAACAACTCAAGCTGGTAAGTCAATAGGATCATCACCTTAAGGAATAAAGGCCATTAAAAGGAAATTGGCAGAGACTATACACAAGCATACACACCGACTCATTTTGGGAGGCATAGCAGTAGATGTAAGATTTATTTTTAAAAGCATATCTTTTTAAAATTATGAAACAGCAGACCAAAAACTATTTTTTCAAACCATTTATAGAGGGCAGTTAATTCATTCAAAACAGTATCTGCCTGTCTTTCTCTCTACCCATCTGCCTACACACATATTACGTGTGCCTGTGTGTGTGTGTGTGTGTGTGTATTTTCCTCTGTGTGTGTGTATGTATGTGTATGTGAGTGATTGTCAGATTATGGAATTTGTCTTCATCTTCAGTTGTCTTGGCACAAATACAGAAGCGATTTGCCATTGGCTTTGTTCTAGGCATTTTGGAGATCCTTCTCCTAGGTGGCTGGCTCCTTGTGCCTGTGGAGCCTCCCTTACCCTCACCCTTGTTATGGATTACTCTTCTTTTTACACCTCTCTTATTGACCTCACCAGAAAGAGTGAAGAATCTGCCTGGCATGGCTGTGAGAAATAGAAGAAAGGGAAGACCATAGATAAGGTGGATGGACAGGATCAGGAATATCACTATATCACTCAACTGAAAAGTTGTAGGTTTTCCCTGGGAATAGATATAAGGCATTTGTCCAGAAAATTATGAGGAGTCAGGCCCAAATGGCATCTAATTACCTCTTCATTTTGGCTTTTGTCCCAAACCTCCTAAAGTTAAAACAGTCAAAGAGAAACAAAGATATGTTCGAAAGTATCATCTTATCTACCACACTAAAGCATGATGCATACTTATACCAATATTTAAAATAGCCAGTTCAAGCCAGAAGGGGAAATATTTATTTGCTTTTCGAGCAGGCCAGAAAAGAAAGTGTCTATTCATTTATTATGACTAGTTCTTACCCCATTAGACTCTTGCATGTACAGAACAACCACTTTTTAAAATTATGTTATACCATGAAACAAACAGGAAACAGGTTTAGGAGTAAGGTGTCATTTTGTAATCAGTATCTGCTTTTACATTAATGTCCTAGCACTGAAAATTGTGACATTTCAAATCTATGGAGCATCTTGAGAACCAGAATATAACTCAGGAGTGGACAACCTGGTGTACTCTAGAAGTTTTAGACTACACTTATCACGATCCCTTATCATTAGTGGTGCTAGTTAGAGCTGATTGGAATGGAAGTCTAAAATTTTTGGAGGACATCCAGTTGTTTACTGCTTATGAAAAGGCTTTTCAGCTCTGCTGATATTCACAAGACATCCAGACCTTTTATTCCCATTCACTATGCCTAAATCTGGAGGAGAGGTAAATGAGAAGAGAAAAGAGCATAAGATTAGCCATTTAATCAACCCCTAACCTTGAATTAAGAAAAAAAAGATTATTTAAATTAGTGTAAGAGAAAAGAAGAAATAAGAATCAATATTAACATTCATGAATCTACATTTAGTAGAGTATACTGAAATATATGCAACACCCAAACATGGTTTGGTGGTTTACAAAGCATTTTCACCTTACATGCAAATTAGCACTCACCATCCCAACATGGCATTCAAGAGATGAAGAACAGTAGGGGGAAACTGGGTTTTTTTTAACCTCAATATGAGATAAAGTGGAGCCAAGGTACAACTTCAGGTTTCTTAATATATAGCTGATAATACTTATATGCAGTATAATATGACTGTCAGAAATATAAATGGAAACTATTATATTTTAGAACTAAGAGACAGTGCTTAGGAGATACTTGCCCTTTCTTAGGTGAGTGTGGAGAATTTCTATGTACAGGTGGATTTGCTTAATGAAGGAGAAAAGTTTTTTCTGATTACAAATGCTTTCAAAACTTTATGTATTTCTTAATCTGGAAATCTATGTTTTGTCTTCTTTTTCTCACCTTAGTATGCATAGATACATGTATGTATGTATGTATGCATGTACTGTATGTGTGCACTTACTCGATTTATAAGGCTGCCCAGTTCAAACAATGTGACTCTGGGTAGCATATAACAGAAAGCAAACAATAAACTAAAAAAAAAACTCCCAGATAACATAATACAAACAGATTGCATAAATATATGGAATCAAAAACAATAATAAAAACAACCATGATGGCAAAACTAGATTGTTCTTTATAAAGTTTGAAAGTTACTTTGATCAAGATTGAAAAGCAGAAATCTTAATCCTAACCTGGGAAATTAATAGTGTCCTATGACATGTCTAACTACAAAATATCACTAAGTTTAGAGTGTTATCAGTCTGCATCTTTCCGTATTTATGTCCTAATCCAGATTCCAGCCATTTGCATTTTTCTTTTAAAAAATTGCCGTTGATAGAATTTGGACTGAATACACAGTTTCTATGAAATGGTATCAGAATGCTCAATGATCTTTAGTTCTACAGGATTCCCTCACCCACTTGTACAGTGCGATAAGAGAAAAGAAGTATTGAATGAGACAGGAAAGGTGTGTGTGGGGAAATGGGGGACAAATCTAGTATTGCATCAAGTACTAGCCTCAGGTTCTGTGACAACAGAAATAAGACGACATGCAGCCCTAGATGAGCAGACAACATGTCACCTACACAGAGGGCCTTTTTATCCTCATCGATGTTCCCTAACCAACCGTTTGCCCCCTTCAGACACAATGTTGAGAGACGTGGGATGAACGCTTCCTTTTTTAAAAGTGTCACATAAAGTAGCTTACCAGTTGGGTTGGCAAAAAAAATAATATTTTCTGATATCTGTTGTCATGTTTTATTAGATTTAGGATACTATTATTTTATTTACTTAGAGGTTTAAAAGTATCATTTTAAGAGGTAATGCCACAGGTACAATGTTAAACTGGTGGCATTTTTTTTACAGTAAAAGATTAGACTGTTCTTTATAAGAGGCTGCAAAGTTTTTTTTTGAAAGTATCCCAAACAATATTTTTGAATGTTTCTCAACCAATTTTTTTTTAAAAAAACATCCAGTTCTAAAACTCAGCCATTAAACTGAACAGAAATTCTATAATAGAATTAGACACAAACATTGAAAAGTGTAAGTCAGTTATATTTGAGATCACTGTAAATAAGAGAGGAGAAATAAGAGCCATTTTGTCTTTAGAAGTGTATCTGTGGAACCATATTTTTTGTTACATTTATATTTCACCTTTCCCTATAGGAGCTCAGGATGGTATACATATCATTTTCTTCCATTTTTTCCCACAAGAAGGAACTGTGGGTTAGATTGGCTGAAAGAAACTGGCTTAAAGTCATCCAGTGAGCTTCCATTGCCAAGGGTGGACGTGAACATGCTCTCCTCAGTTTTAATCCAACTAATGGCAAGATAGCCAGCATGGTGTCACAATCCAAACCCCACCATTTTGTACATGCGTAGACTTCATGGTATGGCAGTATATCACACTGGCTACTAGTACCACTATTATTCAGTGAAGGTTCAATGAAGCTTTGATTTTGCCTGAAGAAAGGTCTAGTTTTAATCAAGGAATAACACCATCACTCATACATTAAATACTCCTGTAACAAGTAGATGCTGTTTCTGTTCAAAATCCAATCTGGCAGATTTTGGTTATTCAGAAAAAAATAAAATAAAGACAAGGTTGGGGGAGAAAGACCTTAATCTCACTACTGCTGTTCTCACTAACTTCATTAGGGTTTGATGAGAACTGTGATCCTGATCCCATTAGGGAATATTTCTATACAATTTTTCAAAAGGACCCTGGTAAAAACCACATTATGGCAGCATCTTGACATAGGATGAAAGAATGCAGTGACTAACAGTAGAGCTGTTGTGGAGAAAGATAATGTGATTTGTTGGGAAAGAGATATAAATTGTGTGGTCAAAAAGAGGCCAAGAGGCAAAGCTAGAGAAGTAATCAGAGGGAGGTGTCTAGAAAGCAGAAACAAAAATAAGTAGGGATAAAGTAAACCTGAGGACAAAAGTTGACTAAGATGAACTGGAGAGATGTGTTTCATAAAAAAATAATGCTTTGGGTAATATATTTTCATCTTTAGTAGTTTTGCAGTAGATCAGTGAAGTAAAGGCAAAAAGGATTTGTTGATTTGAGTTTGAGAAATAGCCACACAGTCAAATCTGTTTGTCTACCTGCTGTCCATCAGGAAGTCTATACATGACCAGATTCTAATTTGGCTTTATGGCATAATCTATGCATTCAAATCTGCTTGTGGCATCAAATTTGTGACATTATCTATATCATCTATTACCTGTATTGATCAGGAGTTCCATGAGAAAAAAAATCTTTCATTTAAAGAAAAAATTATATCAGAGCTGGAGAGAGAGAGAGAGAGAGAGAAGACCTATTTACAACAGCCTATTCAAGTGCTGGAGAAGGAAATGGCAACCCACTCCAGTATCCTTGCCAAGAAAACCCCATGGACAATGTAAAAAGGCTAAAAGATATGACGCCGGAAGATGAGTCCCTCAGGTCGGAAGGTGTCCAATATGCTACTGGGGAAGAGCGGAGGGCAATTCCAAGTAGCTCCAGAAAGAGTGAAGCGGCTGGGCCAAAGCCGAAAGGACGTTCAGCTGTGGATGTATCTGGAAGCGAAAAGAAGGTCCGATGCTGTAAAGAACAATATTGTATAGGTACCTGGAATGTAAGATCTATGAACCAAGGCAAGCTGGATGTGGTCAAACATGAGATGACAACATTGAACATCGACATCTTGGGAATCAGCAAACTGAAATGGACGGGAATGGGTGAATTTAATTCGGGTGACCATTATATCTACTACTGTGGGCAAGAAACCCTTAGAAGAAATGGAGTTGCACTCATAGTGAATAAGAGAGTGGGAAAGGCAGTAATGGGGTACAACCTCAAAAACGACAGAATGATCTCAGTGCGTATCCAAGGCAAACCATTCAATATCACAGTCATCCAAGTCTATGCCCCAACCACTGATGCCGAAGAAGCTGAAGTTGACCGCTTCTATGAAGACCTACAACACCTTCTAGAACTAGCACCAAAAAAAGATGTCCTTTTCATCATAGAGGATTGGAATGCTAAAGTAGGAAGTCAAGGAGTAATCGGAATAACAGGCAAGTTTGGCCTTGGAGTACAAAATGAAGCAGGGCAAAGGCTAATAGAGTTCTGTCGAGAGAACAAGCTAGTCATAGCAAACACTCTTTTCCAACAACACAAGAGACGACTCTACACATGGAGATCACCAGATGGTCAATACCGAAACCAGATTGATTATATACTTTGCAGCCAAAGATGGAGAAGCTCTATACAGACAGCAAAAACAAGACCAGGAGCTGACTGTGGCTCAGATCATGAGCTTCTTACTGCAAAATTTAGGCTTAAATTGAAGAACATAGGGAAAACCACTAGACCGCTCAGGTATGACTTAGATCATATTCCTTGTGAGTGCACAGTGAAGGTGATGAATAGATTTAGGGGATTGGATTTGGTAGACAGAGTGCCTGAAGAACTGTGGACGGAGGTCCGTAACATTGTACAGGAGGCAGCAACTAAAACCATCCCAAAGAAAACAAAATGCAAGAAAGCAAAATGGCTGTCTGATGAGGCTTTACAAATAGCTGTGGAAAGAAGGAATGCGAAAAGCAAGGGTGAAAGGGAAAGATATAAGCAACTGAATGCAGATTTCCAGAGAATAACAAGGAGAGATAAGAAGGCCTTCTTAAATGAACAATGCAAAGAAATCGAGGAAAACAATAGAAAGGGGAAGACTAGAGATCTCTTCAAGAAAATTGGAGATATCAAAGGAACGTTTAGTGCAAAGATGTGCATGATAAAGGACAAAAAAGGCAGGGACCTAACAGAAGCAGAAGAGATTAAGAAGAGGTGGCAAGAATACACAGAAGAACTATACAAGAAAGATCTTAATGTCCCTGATGTCCATGCTGGTGTGATCACTGACCTTGAGCTAGACATCCTAGAGAGTGAAGTCAAGTGGGCCTTAGGAAGCATTACTAACAACAAAGCTAGTGGAGATGACAGTATTCCAGCTGAGTTATTTAAAATACTAAAAGATGATGCTGTTAAAGGGCTGCACTCAATATGCCAGCAAGTTTGGAAAACGCAACAGTGGCCACGGGATTGGAAAAGGTCAGTTTATGTTCCAATTCCAAAGAAGGGCAATGCCAAAGAATGCTCAAACTATTGCACAATTGCACTCATTTCACATGCTAGCAAGGTTATGCTCAAAATCCTACAAGCTAGGCTTCAGCAGTATGTGAACTGAGAACTACCAGATGTACAAGCTGGGTTTCAAAGAGGCAGAAGAACTACAGATCAAATTGCCAACATTCACTGGATCATGGAGAAAGCATGAGAGTCCCAGAAAAACATCTACTTCTGCTTCATTGACTATGCAAAGCATTGTGTGGATCACAACAAACTGTGGCAAATTCTTAAAGAGATGGGGTACCAGACCACCTTACCTGTCTCCTGAGAAATCTATATGCGGGCCAAGAAACAACAGTTAGAACCGGTTGTGGAACAACCGATTGGTTCAAAATAGGGAAAGGAGTACGACAAGGCTGTATACTGTCACCCTGCTTATTTAACCTATATGCAGAATCACAAGCTGGAATTAAGATTGCAGGGAGAAACATCAACATCCTCAGATATGCAGATGATACCACCCTAATGGCAGAAAGTGAAGAAGAACTAAAGAGCCTCTTGATGAGGGTGAAAGAGGAGAGTGCGAAAGCTGGCTTGAAACTCAACATTAAAAAAACTAAGATCATGGCATCTGGACCCATCAATTCCTGACAAATAGAAGGGATAGAAATGGAAGCAGTAACAGACTTCATTTATTTGGGCTCCAAGATCACCACAGACGGAGACTGCAGCCATGAAATTAAAAGACGCTTGCTCCTTTGGTGGAAAGCTATGGCAAACCTAGATAGCATATTAAAAAGCAGAGACGTCACCTTGCCAACAAAGATCTGCATAGTCGAAGCTATGGTTTTTCCAATAGTAATGTATGGCTGTGAGAGCTGGACCATAAAGAAGGCTGAGCGCCGAAGAATTGATGCCTTTGAACTGTGGTGCTGGAGAAGACTCTTAAGAGTCCCCTGGACTGCTAGGAGGTCAAACCAGTCAATCTTAAAGGAAATCAACCCTGATTGCTCATTGGAAGGATTGATAATGAAGCTGAAGCTCAGATACTTTGGTCACCTAATGCAAAGAGAGGAGTCTTTGGAAAAGACCCTGATGCTGGGAAAGATTGAAGGAAAAAGGAGAAGAGGACAGCAGAGGATGAGATGGTTAGATAGCATCACTGAAGCAATGAGCATGAAACTGAGCAAACTCAGGGAGGCAGTGAAGGACAGGAAGGCCTGGTGCGATATGGTTCATGGGGGTCACGAAGAGTCAGACACGACTTAATGACTGAACAACAACAATTCAAGTGCTACTGTTCCAGAGGGATTACTAAGTGACCATTGAGGATATGCCTTCATTGCTGACATTGTTCACATGATTTTGGCTCTTCTAAAGACTTTGAGGGTGAATATTTGTAGGAGAAGCCTTCAGCTAGGAGGGTTACTATGTAAACAATGTACAACTATGTAAACCTGGTAGGTAAAGTTGTGAAAATGCCAACCACCTCAAACCATGAAATTGTTACTGATAAAAACTTGGCAAAACCTAACAGGATCTTGAGGTATTTTCTGTAGATCTAAATGTTTCTTCTGACCAAAACTTCTCCTGTTTCATAGAAAAGATGCTCTCTCCCCCCCCCCCCCCGGTAGCCTTCTCTACCACACTTATGTGCTTTACAGAAAAAAATGAACCACCTTGGGGGATCTTTCTTCATGCAATTACCTCCTTGCTACCCCTTAGGATTTCAAATATGTCTTTATACCAGTGTTTCTCAACCTTGGCAGTTTGAAGATACGTGGACTTCAACTCCCAGAATTCTCCAGCCAGCCCATGCTGGCCGGAAAATTCTGGGGGTTGAAGTCCATGCATCTTCAAGTTGCCAAGGCTGAGAGACACTGCTCTATACTATTGGATCACAGTACGTACAGTGTTAAATAGTAAGCAAGCACATATATAATCCAGCAAAAGATATGCTAGACTAGCTGGACTGAATAAGAGATAGCTATGAGATAGCCAGGAGCTGGAGCAAGAAAAACACAAAAATATACAAAGGCCAGGAATCCCTTATTATTCAGGCAAAGTTTCTGTTAAAATAAAAAGTTATTTCTATCCGAAGAGAGCTCAGTGACTAACCTGGGTAAGCAGGGCCAATCCAGAGCCCCAGAATATTTTACTCTGTATGATGATGATAAAACTGCTGCTCTTTCTTGCACCATACCAGACATACTACCAAAATATTCTACAGGTTTTGCATTTTATAACACTCTTGGTTGTGAGAATAATTTAATTCCATTCTAGGAAATTAAATAAGATTTGGTGTACCTAATCTGTCCTACTGATTTGATGGGACAAGGCAGAAAATGACTAATCTTGGTTGGCTTTTACCATGCATTTTGCTTCTGACTAAAACTTTGTAACCTGTGGGGTGTCCTTCAGAGTTTAACCCATCAATGAACTGTCTAAGCAAGGAGAACTGTCTTAATTACAGCACTGAATTAAGATAATACTTGCCTGGCTCTTGTTCACTGCATAGCTTTACGAGTTGAATGTGTGACCTCCAGGAGTGCCCTATTCCAGTAGAGATTTTATCTCACAATCAACTGAGATTGAAAGTTTACCAATATTTAAAGAATGCCAAAGAGCGCTAGGTTCTATGTGTTTGTCTCCTATACCCATCCAATTAGGAAAATAATCCATTACACAAAATCTTGATTAAAAAGTTGACTTATCCTCTGCTTTGATTAAAATCCAACATCACAGTGAATCAATTCTTTGGTCTTTTCTATGAAACCTTTCTAAAGTACAGACAGAAGGCCAATTTGATGGTTCTTCCTTAGTTCATTCACCTTTCAGTGCCCTCTGATTATAAGATCCAGTGAAAGAAATAGCCATTCTTTCTCTCCCTTCTCCCCATTGCTTTTGTTCCATTTTTACTAGCATACTTGTCTGTTGTGATCTTGGTGCTTATTTTTCTTGGTGTTATCCTTTTAAAGCAAGCCTTCATCCCCTACCCCATAAATCATCTGTTGCAAACAATGGAAGTCTCTTGGTTATCACAGCAATTAGAGGTGGGGTGGGAGAGGAAGTTACATAGCCTTTGGAACCTGTCTCACTGTTGTACAGCAGATCTTTGAAAGATGTGTGTGTTGTGATGGACAGGGGGAGAAAGCTTGCTATTCTAGAAACCTAGAATAGAAATTTGCTGCCCAACATGGTGAATTAACTTTTCTGAACTTAGTAATGAAGCCAAGAAATTGCAAAGCTGTGAAAAAAGTTGAAAGGTGCAGGAAAATTTGAACTCATTGATCCTCACCTGACCAAAGAAGGGAGGCAGCTAGGAAGGAAGAATTGGTGGGGGATCTCTGACCTTTGAAGAATCTCACAAATGGATTGTTTCACCTGGGAAAAATGATTGTTTTTTCCAGCTTGTAGGCTGTATCCTAAATTGATATGCAAACCTGAGGGTAACAAGACCACAATAACGCATTTTTGCCAGACAATTAAGTGCCCATGTGAGATGAAAAGAGTTGGCACATCAGCGGTGCCAAATGAAAGACTTTGATGCAGATTTTTAAAAAGTGAGACAAATTAACCTTGGGATCCACATGATTGCAATCTTTGACCTGATTCCCTTTTTCAGTAAAGCCTTGCCCTAAAAGATTAATTGTAAGCAGCTCATGAGCAATAAAATCTCATGGCTCTGCACTCAAAGTGTAACTTGAAGACAGCTCATTACACCTGCAGTGCTCCCATCCTTTCCAATCACTGAGTGTATGTGAGCAACATTTCTCTGTTTACAAACATGCTGCTCAGTGTCAGTCAGACTCAATAACATGCAAAGGGCTGTTCTAAAGGTACAAAATCATCTAATCGACATCTAATTATTCTCAATTAAATTTTGCTGTTATTTGGCAACCTTAATTTTCTAACACACATGAGCAGAACTGAATTGGGTATTTATGTTGTAAAGATTTGGAAATAATAGAGGGCATTTTGGACCTTGCACTACAGATGGTTCTTGTTTAGATGTCCATTCCATCTTTTAGGATATTCTATTACATTCCCCTTCCTCAGGTTTTCCACTTCAAGTTCTTCTTTTCTGCTACAGTTAGTAGCAGTCTGTGGCCCTCAGCGTGCCCAGACCATTTGGGATGATTTGTTTTTAAATGTATTTGCACCCTGAGGGTGGTTTTTCTTCTCAAAAATAATTAGCTGAACAAACCTTGATGTTTGTCTTCCTCACTCTCATGGTGGATTTTACCTTTAGTCTAGAGAAAAGTCTGCATTTGGAGAACAAGACTAGCCATAAGAGAATTATGGTGCATTCATATAAGTAGAATAGCCAAATTTAAGTTATTTTTATAATGTAATGTTTGGGAGTAGCAAGTTTAGGCAAAATCTGTACTCCTTTTTGATAGTGTCCTTCCACTCTCCCCCCCCCCCCCATAAAAACATGCAAAGTGAGACTGGCAAAAGAATACAATTGAAAGATAGGAGAAAGGTTGGGAATAGATGTCTTCCAACATTTGGCTATCACCCCAAATCATCTTTTGTGTAATTAAACAACAATGACAAAAAGCCACTGATTGTGGGTGAAGAAAAGCAAAGCAGACAAAAGGGAAGGCACAGGGAAAATGTCAGCTGCAAAGCTCTCATTTTGGAAACCTACAATGTAGTGATTGATAGGCCTACTATTTTTCAAGCTCTGTCACAGCTGAAGTATAAAGCTGTCAGTGCACATGATAATGATGGATGTGCTAAAACATGCAAATAGCATGAAAAATCATTTCTCACATAATTTTGGAAGATGAGAAGAGTTCTGAACTGGGGGGGAAAGGGGAAGAGAGGTCATGCTTAACAGTCAGCCAAGTGGAATAGGAAGCGGCCTGGCTGCCTCAGGCACCCTTAATTGCAAGGCAAGTTAAACAATGAATTATATGGGCATTCTGCAAATTTTCCCACAGAAGTGTTACTACGGCCCACTTGGGAATGGGAAGGGATATTGATGGGTCTTGGGAGGGGGTTATTAGTTTACAAAGCAAATGGAGCAGGTTCTCTATTCTAGCAAGCCCTCCAAAAATCCAAGTGACCAGAACCAGGATCTCTTGGTAAATGACATTGCTTTAAGACTGTTCAGTGTATTTCAGAGCGTACATTTACATTTTTATTGTCAGTACTGAGGGTCTTTCTTGGCTACTTTTATTAATACAGCATCCAGTAAAATCCAACGGAAGCATCAATCCCACAAATGAAAGCCATCCCCTGACAGATATCACTCTTATAGTGAGGTATTGTCACCTTAATAGGTCTTGTTAACCCACGAACCAGAAAATAAGCAGGTATAAATGCCTGTGAGTATCTTATGTTCCTGTTACTCTTTTCATGTTTTTGCTTCTGTTTATTTCACTGCAGGGACTTAACTTTTTGTTTCTCCTACCCTGCAAGGCATTAACTAACCAATAAAAGACAGATATTTATATGAGCTTTTTAATGAAAATATTGCATGTTTCTAGCACGTGTTTCTTAAAGCTGCTGGCTTCCAGTCCTTTCATCTTCTGTCCTTTCCCAAAAGATCCTGATAAGCAAGTGATGACTGGCATAGATCAGTGATGGAACACACATAGACCAATGAGCAATCTCCTCCTAAAAAGCATTTCAGGTAACAAGGAGAGCTGGGAAAAAGTTAGTGCCCATCTTGATCAGTGGGCAGCACTGATCAAGATGGGCAGTCTGATCAAGTACATAAGGCAGCTTTGTGGAGTCACCTAACCCCAAATTCTGACTTTATTGAAAATATTGTGGCCATCACTCCAAAGTGGTGTAGACTTGATTAAAACAAAAATCTTGATCCTTGAAAGCTTTCTAATGGAAGTCTGGAGAATGGGCTTGCAGGGGGTTTCTTCTGGCTCAAGAAAGAAAGAATTGGTGAAGTCTGGAAACAAGGTTGTACTTAGGGTGACTGAGTTTTTTTAGCCTTAAGAGTCAGTTTGGAAATCCTTCAACGATCTTCTCAAGAATTTATATTTCATAAAAACTTCAAATGAAAGCAGTGACTTTTGGTGCAGTTACATTTCCTAAGAACTTGCCTAATTTAGGCTAGGAAGAAAACACTCATGATTCTTGATTTACACGGAAACAAGTAAAATAGGACTACTAGGTCTGGGCTGCCAAAATCCAGACAACACTAGATGACAGTAAAGAGTTAGATGTTTTACTATTTCTTTCCTGCCATCTAGAGATTATTTAAATTTTTGCAACCTAGATCTGGTAGCCTTAGGTAAAGCTCAGTGTTCTTCCTTAAGGGCCTTAAAAAGACCACTAGCAGATGTTCCACATAACATGTAACCTAAGCAGATATAAAAAGTAACCCTATTTGTAGGCCTGCAAAAATTCTGTTTAAACTGTATGTTAAAGGATGTACTAACAAAAGCATTGATTCTGTTCTTGTTCTATGTGGATCCCTTCCAAGCCTTTTGACTGATATACCTCTCAATAATTGATTAAACATGTATGTACATCACTCAATGATTAGATGACTGCATTTGATTTCTCCACAGTTGATGACATTCCACAAAGTATGTTAACTTTCTCTATTGAAAAAGATTTCATTCATCTGTGACAGCTTAATCAAATCTGCTCATCATCTCTCATAGTTGAAGTCAATGAAAGATAATCATGCATATCTGAATGAGTCTTTTAAGGGGAGCCAATCAAAACCTGCAGTGAAGTTCCTTTCTTTAAAGGACACACACACACACGGATATACTGAAATATACACCCATTCCTACATACACATACATGATAGTTTAAGTGTGCTCTTAATTTTAGCTAAGATCAAGTGTCATACAACTCCCATCATTCTCAGCTATCGGAACTATTGGCTATACTCCCTGAGAATGAAGGGAATACTAGCTAGGAATTATTGGACCTGGCTGTGCTGGCTAATTATAATGGTTGGGGGTTGAAACAGAGAATTTCAACTAATCTGGGGAATTCAGATTGAAGAATCCATGCTAATTTCTTAGGGCAAAATAGATTAACAGATAGATGAAATTTCATATCTTCTTTCTTTAATGTGCATTTCAACAAAGAATAGACTACATCCCTCAGAGGTAACTGTTCAGAGGGATATCTCCCACCTCTTCCTTTCTATGAAAATGAATTGGTACCATTTACATGCAGTTCCTAACTTTCAGATTGTCCTTATCCCAGCAACACTACTACTATTGTACAGGCATGTTTACTTAGAGAAATCTAATTTATCACTTGTTAATGTGTGCTGTTTTTACTTGCAATATTATATTAAAGTAGAAATAGAATTATGTCCCGTCCCCCCCCCCCCATTATCTCCCCTAAACTCAATTCATACCCTATTGCCAAGGGAATTCATTTATCAATTTCCCTTTTAGTTTACAACCAATCAGTCTACTAACTTGACCTTTACCTAAACAGGTCTATAATTGCAATTAAGTTTATATAATTTGTAACATAACAACAACAGCAAAAACACTTTTAAGAAGTGCTACCAGACATGAACTTCTTGTGACTATTAAATGCATTATTCATCTTGCAAATAAAAAACATTTCTTACTCATGCCGACATTTTAACATCAACTGTAATATTCTCAGTTGGCACTTTAAAAATGCACAAATTAATCTCAATAGGAAAGCATAAGTCTCACCCACCTATTCTCTGAAGTTTGGATGTCACTACTGTGTACAATAAAAATTGTATATTCATGAACTCCATTTGTTTTATGTCCTCCTCTCTGTCAACGTCTCCCAAGTAGCATATGCTTTGCTCTGTGGAGAATACAATCAAATTTGTCTGTCTTGTCATATTGTCATCAAAGTGATAGTATCACAATTAAATTAACATTTTCTGAAGAAGGGAAAGGAAGGAAAAGAAAGAGGGATGAAAAAGCCCAATTCCAACACTTTACTGAGACCCCGCTCCTTCTCTTCCCTCATCCTTTTATTTACCATTCCCCCAAACAAAAGGGCCTAGAGGCACCAAATCTAACTAGAAACCTAATTTGAAAAGTGCCAATATTGAACTACAGTGGTTCATGTTGATATCAGATAGGTTATGTTTCAGGTCTCTAAGAGAGATTATAACTGAAAGACCTCTTAAGATTTGACCCTAGATTACTCTTTCAGAATAAGAATACTTTCATAGCTCTTTCAGGATGTAATTCCCTGAGCTAGTACTTGCCAGATTGTAATGCACCCGTTAAATAACATTAAGTTTGAAGAGGAGTTCCAGAAATACATTGCCATGTTTCCTAGTTAGGGCTAACATATTGGGTAAGTGACATTTCACTCATTATTTAAGTCTATGAAGCCTACTTAACATCTGACATGTTGATTTCTATTTAAATACTCCTCTAGGACAACAATAAAGGAACCAGCAGTCAAGAGATAAGCTGCACACTAACACTTGGTAGAGTAGCAATGAAAGTCTTGCAAAAGATATTCAGTTGCTAGGATATGTCTATACCTACAAAGATGGTGTAGGCGATGATTTTCCCTGTGACATTCTATGGAAATGAAAGTTGGACTATAAAGAAGCAGGATACAAAGAATATTGATGCTTTAGAACTTTTGTGTTGCAGAAGACTCCTAAGAATACCATGGATAGCCAAGAAAACAAACAAATGAATCATCAAACAAATTAACTCAGAGTTCTCACTCAAGGCACAAATGACCAGGTTCAGATTATTACATTGCGGACAAATTAGGTGAAGATCTAGCTCTTCGGATAAGTCCGATAAGTCTATAGTGTTGGGAAAAATAGAAGGAAAGAGAAGAGGGCAACCCACAAGAAGAGGGATGGACTCAATTATAGTGGTGATAGATGCATTGTTGGAAGACCTGAAGGACCAGATTAGTGACAGATCATCCTATGTGGTCACTAAGAATTGACACCGACTTGATGGCACATCAATCAATCAATCAACCCATCCTCTAGGAATTTAGAAAAATTCTTCTAAATTTCACAGTTTCTTCTGTGGTGGTACCCTATTTATGGAATTCCCTCCCCAGAGAAGCTCAACTGACACTCACATTAGCATCATTCTGGCACCTGGTGAAAATTGTTCTGTTTTCTCAGGCTTTTTAATTGGATTTTAATTGGATTTTAATTTGTATTGTTTTAGAATTTGAATGGCCACATTTGCTGCTGCCTAGTTTGTAAGGTGCTTCATTTTGCATTTGATTTGATTTGATTTGATTGTACATGTTTGTATTCAAATTGTATTTCTTTAGTGTGTTTATTATAAACTGCCCAGATGGCTTCAGCTATTGGGCAGTTTAATTTTTTTTAATAAATAAATGTGGGTAAACTGCATTTTTTAAAATAAACATTACAGTTTACTGTATTGTAACTTTAAAAAATAATACTAGAAACCTATGGCTGAATGTGGTCCTCACGACTCATTTTGCAACATCCAGAACATTCTTCAAGTACCACAATTTAGAACATACTCTTTGTAGACTCATTGGTTAACAACAACAGCAGCAGCAATGGCTGCAGCAAAAACTGCCTGGCCCTGGTTTACCGCGAACAGTATAGATCAGCTTTTCTCAACCTTTTTAACCTTTGAAATAATTTTCAGATCTCAGGGAACCCCTGCAAAAAAACAAAAACAAAAACTTTGCAATACAATTCATTTCTAGCCTACACAATCCATCTTTTGTAACATTTACAAACACAGCAAAGTAGCAGACCAGCAGTTGAATCATGAAGTGTAAAAATCCCCATCACTGAGGACAAGCATTACATGACATGCAAAGTTCAAAAACCAATGTTTTTTTTTTCAATCATGATTTCTCACAGAACTCCTGGCAATCAACCCCAGTTGAGAAAGGCTGATATAGATTAAGAATTTCTAGTTGAATATATTTTCTTCTTTTCCAAGCATGAGTTCAAAAACCTTGTGTCATATTCATTAAGCTTATTCATTTGCTCTTTATTTACCAATATATGTGCTCTGGGTAGCTCAGAGCAATAGAAAAATAAACTAAACATGAACGTACATTGTAATGAAAATATGTAGCAGCTTTTTTTTTCTCTGACAGAGGGAAAAGATAGTTTATCAACACATGTGCACAATTACATATAAGCACCTATTGAGAGGCCGTATGTTAAAACCATACATGCGGTAGGGATAATGGGGGATTTCAATCATCCTGACATCTGCTGAAACTCTCACTCTGCCAAGTCAAAGTCCAACAATTTCTTGTTCTTTCTTACTGATCACTTCATTTGTGACAAGATGGAAGAAGGAACAAGGGGGTTTGCTATCCTGAACCAATCTTTACCAATGCAGAGAAACCGGTTGAAACAAATAAAGGAAAAGGCACCATAGGAGAGCTATTGAGTTTATCCTTGAATTTGTGATATCCAGAATTGAGACAGACCGGTTTGCTGGACTTCAGAAGAATGGATTTTGAGTACTCCAAAGAAAGGTGTTGTTGTCATATAACAGTTCCACACCCAATGAGTAGAGAAAGTCAACAGGTAAAAAGAGAAGAAAAAAATCACAGTAGTGATAATTTGACTTGTCTTGCAGAAGCAGATACCAGTACTGGAATAGTTACAGTAAAAGCCTTACTCAGAGGGAAAGGAAGAGGCTAGAGATCACTCAAGTAAGGAGTTGCTTGTATCCCCACCACTGAGGCTAGAAGGCTTATTGAGACTGTTTGTGAGAAAGCAGGACAACAAGCTTCAAATCACCACTGCCAGATCCATTTAGTTCCTTGGTTAGATATTTTATTTTGATAGTTATGTTGAGTTCTTGGTTTGGACTGCTGTGGTTCCAAAGAATCTGTTTTTGTTATCAGCCCCTGTCCCAGAATGGTCAAGGGACTGAATAGAAAAAACTTCAGCAGGTTCTCTACATCTCGGAGAGTCCAGTGTTTGCTTTCTGTGTTTTGCTAGTCAGCTTACCACCTCTCTATCTATAAGGGTCTCTGCCACAAGACATGAGAAATAGAAGGACAAAGAGGGTGTAGGTCTATTGCAAGGAGAAAGTGGTGAATTGGTAATGAGTGATGTGCAGAAGGCAGAACTTCTTAACTCCTATTTTGTGTCTGTTTTCTGTCATAAGAGAAACTGATCGTTGTTATGTCTTTGAGTGAACAAGGTTCTCCAGTTTAGGATACAGAAGGAGAGGGTAAGAAAAAGCTTAGCAAATTTAAACAAACTCAGGTCTCCAGGGCCAATGGATTACATCATAGAGTACTGAAGCAACTAGCAGAGGTAATTACAGAACAACTCTTGGTAATCTGTGGGAAACTCCTGGGATGACAGACTCCACCCAGAATTCTGGAGGACAGCAAATGTGATCCCCATCTTTAAAAAGGGGAAGAAGGAAGACCCAGGATACTACAGACTTGTTGGCTATCTGATGTCTATTCTACAAGTTCTTTTAACAAATTATGAAGCAGTGTGTTTCTGAGCATTTGAGTAGGCATGTTAAAATTAACAGGAGTTAGCATAGTTTTTTTCACAAACAAATCATGTCAGAGTTACCTTATCTCCTTCTTTGATAGAGTTTCTAGCTTATGAATTGAAATCAATCAATCAATCAAGGGAGTGTCATAGTCATGATGTACCTGGACCTCAGCAAAATTTTTGATAGACTGTCCTATGATATTAAATAATAAAATATGGGCTAGAGGATAGATGAACTCACGGCTGGCTGAATGATCTTACCAAAAGAATACTCATTAACTGCTCAATTTCAGCTTGAAGTAAAGAATTAACTAGAGTGCCACAGAGCTCTTGGGTCCTGTACTTTTCCACTGTTATCAGTGGCTTGGATGAGGGAGCCGAGGGGCACTTTGCAGATGACATTAAGCTGGGAGGAGTGACTGATACTTTGGAAGAAAGAGAGAAGTTTTAAAAAGATCTAGACAGACCAGAGAGTAGGCTGAAAAGCGGATGGAATTTTAAATCAGAGGAAAATTTTAAATCAGTAAGAAATCAACAGTCTGGCCCCTGATAGTTTAGCTGCCATGCTTTTCTGTGTAATGCAATGGCATGACCTATTATTCAGAGTCAGAGTATTATATCTCCATTGAAGAAGTTAGCTTTGAGGGTGGGGTGTGTGTGTGTGTTTCTTTTTTTCAAAGAAGCATGGTAGCTGGGAGAAAAGGCAAATGTAACAAAAAGACACAAGCTGGAATGATTAAAAAAAAAAAAAGGCATAAAGACCTGGGGCGGGGAGTCAGATTTATTTTGCATGATCAGCAAATCTGTACTATACAACCTAAGGTCTCAACCTAAGGATGTTAGCACTTCTACAGGGCAATCCTAACACAAGGACAAGCTGTACTTGAAGATTTTTTTTTACGTTATATTAGACACAAACAAGTTTTTCCACAAATACAGGCATGTCAGCTTAAACTTCTTTTAGTTTCTCCTGAACCAATATATTTATTGTGACCAGTTTAAGTAAATTTTACTCTCCAACAAGACAAAACCATCTATATCCTTTTCTCATTGCCCTTGGGTTGCTGGTTTATTATAAAAAACAGTCTGTTTGAAAAGAACACCATGGAAATAATACTTTCAGAGTCTACTACTGAAAAAAAAAATCAAGATTCTTTATTTTAACTATTACTGCAAATACATTTTTAGGGTACACAGCAAAATGGGTATAAGCAATAGCCTTTTAGATTAAGTGTTCACAGTCATGTTTTTCTATTTAAAGAAACAAAGAATCTACTATAAAATGAAGGATCTCTGTCATTCATTATTTATTCACTCGGTATTTTATATTGGCTTCCCAAGCAATCCCTTTAAGTGATTCACAAAGCAGATACATAGAACAGTTTAAAATATAAAATGATTTCAGTGTCATAAAAATTCACTCCAAACTCCAACAAATAACTGCAACAATTTATGTTACAATTTAAAAATAAAGTTTAGTTATATTATTAAATGCAAAGGAAAATATATTTGCTTTTTTAAAAGCAATCAATCATAAGCTACATGTACATCCCATGGAAGGAACTTCCACAATGCTGAGTCCATGACTAAAAAGACCTTATTTCTTGTGCCACCAACCTGATAAACCTTACTATTTGTCAAGCAGGTTCACCTATATCAGTGTTTCTTAATTTCAGCACTTTAAGATGTGCAGACTTCAGCTCCCAGAATCCCCCAGCCAGCATGCTTCTGTATAATAACATTTTAAAATGTTTGAGAACAGCTGACAAAAGAAACAACAGACCAATCAAAAAGCCATCCAGCAAGAAGATGGAAGCAAATAAAGCACCCAGTGAAGGAAATAAGGACTCTAATAAGGTTAAAATGATCAGTGTGGGTCTTCTAATCCAGCAATTGTCCAATCACTGCAGGGACCTCTGTAACTGAACAAAATCATCTAGCAAATAGCTCAACAAGCGCTGTTCTTCTGAGGACTAACAAAGAAGTTCCAGGTAGGAGGTGGTCCTTGCAACTAATGAAAGCTAAACTGGCAGTTATCAACTTCCCAAAACCTAGAGGCTTTCTCTCACAGATGGAACGAAGATTGCATTTGGGGCATCTACTTCTAACTTTCACACACACACACCGCAACTTGTTTCAGATGACATTTTAAAGGTGGAAGACTTGTATTGCAATGGTGTGACAGCAAGAGCATTGGTAATTTTGACTCTGTTAATAAACACAAATGGTTTATCAATTGAAATACCTTCTTCAGGCAAGTGGGCTTGGAACTAGATGTTTTAAGAATGTTTTTGTAACCCCTATAGGTAAACCTAACTTATATAATCCAATAGTACACAGGAATTTCTTACCTGAAGAAATACAGCTTATAAATACTTTTAATGAATTGCCCCCATGGAACAAAATCATATCATAACTAAAGGAATAGCAAGGAAACTACATTCTATGGGCCACCCTTTTGCGGGTTTGGCTATCTTGTTAAATAGGAAGTTGAATCTGGAGGCAGTGCAAATAAATCTGGGCTGTAATCCCTCTTCGCTCATACTGAGATTTATGATAACAAATAAGATTGCCCTAATAATATTAAATGTGTATATGCCTCCCAGAGATGCTAAATCTCAAATCAGGAGCACTGACGTACACTTGAAAACACAACTGATGCCCTAGAGGACAAATTCCCACTAGGCACTATTATCTTAGTGGGTGATTTTAATGCAGGAACAGGGGTTGATCAGCACAAAACAGCAAAATGGTTGAAACTTGATATTGATGAACTCTACCTTACTTTCCAAATACTTTGAAGGACTCCAAAGTGTACCTGGCAGGACTTAAACTTCTAAATCTACTTTACAAATGGAATTTTCAGATTTTGAATGCCTCTTTCCCCAGAGATTCTTCTGGTAATTTTACATACTTATCAACAAATCGAACAACAATATCTGACTACTGTATATATGTATTCCCTCTGCCAAAATAGGAACATTTCAAAATATGGAAGTTATCCTATCACCGCCTATCACATTCCAACATAGTGGCTTGGCAGACAGTGGAATGCTGAAAATATATAATGATCACATACCTGCACTAAAACTTTCAGGCCCAAAAAGAATTAAATGGTCTGTTAATTTAGCTGATAAAATAACTGCAAACTTCTTTCAAGCCATCTGGCAGATATCCAGCTTAAATTGATTAATGCTGACCCAGCTTCTCCAGTTATCCTGAGCTATTAACAACAAATAGTTGAACATTTAAAACCAGAATTAAGGCAACATTTAAAACTCTAAATTAAGATCATTTCAACAACATAGCCAATGGTTGGATGTAGAACATAGGACAGCATGTTGTATGGTTAGGAATTTGGCAAGGAGAGCAAAAGATAGTTGTTCCCCACAGGTAACCATGGAACTGCTTAGGAAGAAAAGGGAATATAAACTTCTTCTAAAGCACAAGAAGACATTATTTCAAAGGTCTCTTTGGCACTCACTCCTAACTGCCATAGATTCTAAAGACCCAGCATTATTTTGGAAACTGGTAAATGCCAATTTGGGTGAGGATAAGAACATCCTAGAGGCTACAGTGTCCAGAAGAATGGGAGAACCATTATACTAGATTGTTTGCTCCCTATTCCACTCCTGTTAATTCTCCAATTAATCTAAATCTTGGTGATGCTACACCCTGGCCCTCTGTTTCTCTAAAAAAACTAAATCTCTGATCCTGGCATTGCCATCAGGCAAAGCCCAAGAGAAGACTATATCCCTGGTAATTTATTAAAAGCTAATATCTTTTGATGGAAGCCTATTTTGGTTAAATTCTTTAATAACATTAATTCCTCTGGCCAACTTCCCCAAGGCTAGAATACAAGCATAGTGATCCGAATATACAAAAAAGGTCACAGACACCCAGAGAACTATTGACTGATTAGCCTGATTGCATCACAGCTAAAATTTGTGCAAAGCATCTAGCTAATAAATTAGAGGACTGGGTCATTGATGACAATGTGCTTGCAGAGGAACAGGCAGGGTTTAGAGCAGGATACTCAACAATTGATTGTGGTTTTGTATTGGATCATCTAATAAATAAGTACTGTATGTAAAACATGCCAACAGGAAACTGTTTGTTGCCTTTGTGGATTTCCGTGCAGCTTTTGATAATATTGATAGAAACAAGCTATGGATTAAGTTGGATCAGTTGAATTTGGATAGAAGTTTGTTGGTTTTAATCGTGGCTTTATATACAAATACTCAAATTCAAGTTAGGTTCACTCCAGTAGGACACCTGACAGATAACATCAAGATTTTTAAAGAGGTAAAACAAGGATGTGTGTTTGCACCTCTACTATTTAATTTATTTATTAATGATATCGTTCCAGTCCTGAGTGGAGATTTTTTTTTTCCAGTAAAGGTGGAAAAATAGGAACTTGTCCGTATTTACTTTATGCAGATGATTTATTGCTTATATCCCATTCTCAGATAGGCTTGTGCAGACAGTTAAGAGCATTGGATAGCTATTGCTCCTCAAATTGTCTAACTGGGAATGCTGAAAAACCAAAGGTAGTGGTTTTTGGGGACAAATGGAAAAGGCACAAATGGAGAATTGAGGAACATAATATAAAGTAAGTTCTCTCTTACAGATACTTGGGCATCCTTTTTACCACTTCAGGTAGTTGGTATTCTTATTATCAGGCCCAAAAAATAAAACCTGAGAAAGCTTTGGCAAGAATAACAAAGTTCTGGTGTACAAGTAGAGGCTGACAAATTCTACCAATCTTAACTCTCCTAAAAACCAAGTAAGTTCTTACTTTTTGTACACAGTAGAGTTATATGGAATTTCAACCCCTTAAAATATGGAATTCTTTCAAACTAAGCTCCTCAGAACTATTCTAAGTGTACCAAATGGTACGCCTATTCCCTTTCTCTAGGCAGAAACTGGTACATACCAATTAAAGCTAAAATAATTGTTAGGGCATTTAATTATTGGGTTAGACCTCTCTCACAACCTGATCTCTGACTTGTCAAGCAGTGCCTCCTAGAGCAAATGAATTTCTCCACTCCTTCTTGCACCAGTTGGTTTATATTTTTATCCAATCTTATGCATACCTTTGGTTTGCCTCCAGAATTCTTTTTAAATTTAAATAGTGCAAACAATAATCTACTAATTAAAAACAGGGTCTTGGATGTCTTTGCTCAAAGAAATTTGTTTAAACTATCACAAAATAAAATTTCTCCTTGGTATGCACTTAATAAAACCAAAATTGAATGCAAACATTATCTGAGGTGTGTTACAGTGCCATCCCTCCAAGAGGCCTCATGAGACTACAGTTTCAGCAACTAGAGAGGGCCGATTTCTTAATATCTCATATAATATGCACTTCTGCCCATGTTCCAAGGAATTTATAGAAGATTTTACACCTTATGCATTGTACTGCCATATTTCCACTTCAGCCCGTGGAAAATTTTTGGAGCCCTTGGAAAATCATTTTGGCCTGATTGACATAAAATTGGATATTTAATGAATTTAGACAAGGAGACACCACTATGAGGATTAGGAGGCTTTGCATGGGCTGCTGCTAAACAGAGACATGGTTTTATCAAAAGCTCCTAATGTTTTCCCATTATTTTATCTGCTGTAATAACAGTGGTTTAATGTTCTTACTGATTTTTGCACATCTTAATGTATTTTATTAATGTTTGGTCACTGTTATGCACGTTTTGTTATGACTGACGGTCAAAACAATAAACACATTGATTGGTTGGTTGGTTGATTGATTGATTGATCTCTAAAATTCCCTTGATAAGCTCTAAGTATTGAAATCTATATATAATCCATCACCAAAACGTTTCCAGAATTCATAATGGCAGTCCCTTTGTTGCATTTCAGTTATTCTGTTAACCTCCCTGAACACTGTGTTTTTTCTTGTTACTTTTATATAATTTTTGTGGTATCCTCATCTTGGTAAAGGCAGTCATTTTAACACATACAGAATCTCTCTTCCCCCAGAGATAACTGTACAAGTAAAGTTCAAGTGGGCCATCATTGATCGCATGTGTTTTGTGTTAAGCTCCTTCACCTGTAATGCACTTTTCACAATAACTGATAGATTTTTTTTTTCCACCTAGGTTTCCTCTGGGAATCCTTAAATGCCAATTCTTAAGAATCCAATTTTATAAGGTCCTCTTCTTCTTGCAGAAGAAACTTCACTTTCTTAAATTAAGCTTTGGAAACAATCTTTTATAAAACTTCTCAATGTTTGAAAAGCCCTCTTTGGATGGGTGAATAGATGAATGAGTGAATGGATAGATAGGTGAAAAGACAGCTGTCAAAACAAAGAGATGTGATAGTAAGGCTTTATCCCAGGCAAACAAGCTCCTACATGTGTTATGTAGTTCACATTCTAGAGAAATGCAACCTGTAATAAAAGAATAAATAAAAATCCAGAGAATAATTAATCAAAGCCTAGTGCAAAAAGTGGATGAGATGGGCAGTAAATTAATTAACTGCTACATCCTACAAGCCATACAAAATCTATAAAGGAGTCACTAAAAAGCAAGGATTCTAACACAATACTTTTCAAATGTATAGTAAGTCGAACAGGATACCAGAACTGGGTAACATCTACTCTGGAGTCAGTATTGATTTTGAGGCATAGCTATGCAGATATTAGCATATTAGCATGCATGCCATTCAGACCTCTAATCTATCCTACATAGCATATATTCCCCAGGTGTAGTTATGGCTGTAACTAATTCACATCACAGCTACTTAGATCTTAAAATGCTATGGCCATTAGCCAAAGCTGGATACAACGTGTTTCACAGAGGTCTTAAAGTGTCCTGCTTGTACCAGAAATCTCGGGATTCTCCATTATCAAGATATGATCACAGGGATCAACAGCTGTTTGCACAACTATTGCCACAAATTCTTTTTACCTCATCATTCTATTATCTCAGCTCTCTTTTTGCAACCAGCAATTGCTTCAAATCAGCAGGGTCTTCATTTATATGTCAACTCTCCCTGTACATTGACCACTTTCAGCTTGAACTTGCTATAAATGATAAACTTATTTTGGATTGTCAGAAAACACTGGACTAATAGGTTAATGCTGTCTGAAGAGTGAGATTCTCGATTTCAGATTTATATTCGCACGAGGTCAGAATATATTTTAACAAACATGGTGCAACAGCCACTCTTTGCATAATGCATACTGTTCTTGCTGTGGGGAGAGTTATGAGTAATGAAAAGGCTCTGTGTATTTTGCCATTTGTATTTATAGTAGAAATATATGAAACCAGCTATAGGTTTAGCACTGTAATTATTGGAGGAATATGAAGAAATGTGGGTTTGTGGGTTGAGCATTCCCAGCCATACAATGAGAAATACAAATTCAAAAGTACTCTAATTAAAGAGGTGGTGGTGACTATATATACCTATATTTATAGGTGACTCTCTCTATATCTATCTATCTATCTATCTATCTATCTATCTATCTATCTATCTATCTCTCTCTCTCTCTCTCTCTCTCTCTCTCTCTCTCTCTATATATATATATATATATATATATATATATATATATATATAGGCTATATATATAGCCTGCACTTGTTTTTCCCTGCCCCAGTCAAAAGTGAAAGTGGGAGAAAACATTAAAAATAAGTTTGATCATTTTGAAGACACACTCAGTGTCTTTATTTGCAAGTAGTTTGCAGCAGAATGATTTGTTAAACACAATTTTGCAAACCACAGATATGACATAGCTCCTGAAACCATGCTTAAGCTATAATTAAGACTTCTCCATCAAGTTTTAAATCTACCCCCAAACCCTGGTTTCCCACCTGTATAGCACCTCTTTGTGAGATCACTGAAATCTCCAGTCATCTGGAAGCAATTTGAGGGGGAGGGTAACATTAAACCAGCCAGTGACTTGCCCGTACAGTAGCTCCATTTCTAAACTGTTGCTTTCCAGAGAGTTAAAGCAGCGTTTCTCAACCTCAGCAACATTAAGATGTGTGGACTTCAACTCCCAGAATTCCCTCAGGCAGTTGAAGTCCACAGATCTTAAAGTTGCTGAGGCTGAGAAACACTGCATTAAAGGATCCTCTCCCTCCCTCCCCTGCCTGCTCTGGGCCAGCCATTTTAACATAGCTGCATTATCAATGCTATTCTGTAGCATCACTGACTGGGCTCATTTACATCTATTTCCTTCCCTTTGCTACTTTTAACTGCTTTTTGTTTAAGAAGGGAATAACAGGATAATCCAGTATCATTGCATAAAAAATTTCAGTTCTTTTCTTGCCTGGATTATGCCATGCTGAAGTAAATACCCCATTCATATTTCAACCAAGCAGAAGCACCTGAATTCATGTTCACCTCAGTTTGGAATTACATTGAATTGTAGATCTGTGGTGATATTCTTCTATATCTTTATTCTCTCAAACGATTTGTATGTGGCAAGGGGAGAGACATAGATACTAGTGAAGTGGACATCTAGCCTTTTTCCTCAACAAATACTTCCAAGCAACACAGACAAGACCCAGCTTCTATACTACCTATACTATACTATCACAGAAGTTCACTGGGTGATGCTGGGCCACTTACTCTCTCTTCACCCAATCTACCTCCCATAGATGTTACCACGGGGAGAATTAGGAGAAGGAAGTGTTATGAACTCTTGAACTCCTACATGGAGGATATAAATTTAACAAACTTGCACCCATAAATGTTAAGTATCATCTGGCTATAAATCAGTTAAAGAGATATTTATTTCATATCCAGCTATGGAAAGTGTGGAACATTTCTTTTGTTCACTTGACCTGGCAGAACATTTGAAAGAGTGGCTAAAGCATGTAAGAGAGAAATAATATTAAGCCACATGAAAACATAGCTTGACAAAGATACAAACCTTATTGGGGCATCCTGTAACTGCAGAACATCTCTTAGATATGACCAGATGACTATGAAGCTTTTCTGTTACAGCAGTTCTATCATTTATCTGAAGCACTTGTATGGCTTCAGATGGCTAAGCTATACAACAGTGTGAAACAAGGGAAGCAAGTTTTGTTCCATGAAAAAGGACTGTGGACTGAATTCCTTTTTTTTTTTTTTTTGGAGAAATAGAAAGCCCTTGAACCTTGAAGTGAACCTTGAAGAATATGAAGAACATAATGTCTGAATGCCTCACTACCTCATTATCTTATAATAAATTAGGAAAACAGAAAGGTGTTGTTTACCCACCTGAAATCCACAAGGAGGGTAAATCCCAGCGCTATGTGTCTACCTGAAATGTTCAAGGACATGCAATTGACACAATGAGGCTTCAACAGCAAGACAGACAGCTTCAGGCCATGGAACTGCTATATAAAACTGTCTACATCTTCCTAAATTAGAACTGACAACAAGTCCTGGTTTATAATGCTGAGTTCTCAACTTTTGGATTACAAAACTATCCAGAAAAGGAAACACAGCAGGTTAGATTTTTTAAAAAATGCTTTGAGGGATTTTTAAAAAATTCTTTATTATTCATCATGTGTAATATTCACTATTTTAGCTCACTCTTCAATAAAGCAAATCCCAGGACCTGAAATCTTTTATTCTGAACACACACTCATTAAAATGTAATATACTAAAAACATAGAACACAGAGAAATATCCCTATTCAGGGCAGTTACTTTCTTGAACATTTAATCATTCATTATGCTGCTTAGAGAAAGTAGTTGTCTGTTCTGCAAGACCAGGAGGCATACCTACTGTATCTTCTTATCTGCTCTGCCACATGCTGGAACATGACCTTGAACAAGTCATTTGGGTCTAACTCTTTTCAACACATTCATTAATTTTCAAGTGTCAAACATCAGAGGCTTCTTGGGGGAAAAAATTCAGAGTTACCTCATATCCAGGATTCAAATCAATTTTTTACTGAGAGATCCAATGGTTCAATACTTAAATTTATGGCACCTTAATTCAAAGAATTTAAAAAATCATTTGTGTAACTAATTCTAAAATCACATCAAACTTTAATTATTTATATCTATAGACAAATATAGGAATGATTTTAGGTAGGCTAAAACTGTTCATCTTTCTCCCTAAATATTACTTCCTGTTTCCTCTTGCACAAAGAAAGCACATAATATCCCACCCCCAAAGTCAACTGCTCTCCAAGATATGTGGGAAGTTAAATCTGGTCCTTAGGCTTGATTGACTTTCCTATCCTTGCTCTAAAGCTCTGAAGTTTATCCTGATTAACAGATGTATATATCTTGATTAGACTCAGACTCAGAGCTTGGAGTTCAAGTCACTCCCTTTCCAGATCTCCAAATCACATGCTGGATGAAAGCGATGGGCATTGTGGTGAAACATGTTTATAAATCACTAAGTTGTGCAAGCACATTATCATACTAACAGTCAAAGGGATAGTGGAACTGATACATATGCTTGTGCCTTAATTTGTTTGTAGTATTTAAGGCAACACAGTCAACTTTTCCATGGCTGGAGATTGCATTTCCCCCTTTTCCCTTTTTTCAGCAGCTGAGGATTAGGGATTCACATACCTTGATGGCAGCATGGAATCTGAGGCCCTTTCATTTCCTTTGTTGAGATTTGGGGCAATTTAAATAAAATAAACCTCTTAAGACTGGGAATTGGAAAGGTCTCTTTCTCCAAAATACCAGTATCCTAGTGATGCTTTGTAGCCCTTTCCAAACAATCAAAAAAGAAATATGCATGATGTGAGCACCCCATTAGTTGGCTGGATGCTACCAACCAGAGAATATCAAGGCCAAGTTGAGGATCCTTTCAAGTAGCTTTTTCAGCAGTGGGGAGAAGGTGAAGAGCAGGGAGAGAAACAAGCATAGGATGGAGACTAAAACTAATGCAAGTGTAGGAGCAGAGGTTTTCTACATCTGAACTAAATGAATTGATGTGGCCCCCAAAACAATGCAACAACAGAGTCTTTTGCAGAAAATTCCTAGCAAAATGAAATTGGGAATGGCTGGCAAATGGAGGCAACTTCATCAGAAGATATTGGTCTGTTGATCTATGCCTGTGAATGAACATAGGGTTAAGACTCAGCAGACATGTCAATTCCGAGGTTTCACTACAACCAGTCACTGACAATCCTGATTGGTATGAATAAGTTGGGGTTAAGCTCTCTAAAGCAATGGTAATCAGGGTTCCCAAAAAGAAGATACATGTTAATTGGTGGGTGGCAAATGACTGTCCCTGCTGAGCAGCAAGAGATAGGAAAGAGACTCCCATGTTCTTATCAATGGTCAGCTTGGCGGAACAGAGAAGACAAAGGAGATTCCTCTCTTGAGATCTAAAATCTGGCATAGTCGTTAGATTCATACCAAATTCCTCTGCACATCTAATCCAGTCCTATGGATGATGATGGTAGATTTACTTCATGTTACTTTACATTGTCCTCTTTGTATTGGATTTCCTAAATTAGGATAAAATGTTTAATCCTTCATTACTTAATAAACACTAATATACGTGAGTTTGAGCTACAAGGTAATTAATTTTGCAGTCAGGAAACTAAATAAACAGAAATGTGAATTCTTGGGCTTCATTGAGTTGCAGTTTCAGCTGTATGTTTTCTTTGGATGCATGGATTAAACAGAGTCAATGAGAATAGAAACATGTTACTCTATTTTCCCTGTAATTATAATGGGACAAGAAGATAAAGAACTAGACAACCCTGTGACCTGTTGGGCCATCCTTTAAGAGAAAGGTAGTGGAGTCTGATGTGACCAGAATGAACATTAAATTTTAGGCTGACCATATTTTTTTTATGCTGGACCGTCCCGTGATCATCTAAGAAGAGTATATATCATAAACAGAAAAATAATTGTAGTGGCAAACAAATTTCAATAATAAGTCAGTATTTACTTACCTAAACAGAATGACCATGGGTGGGCAAAAAAGCTGTGGGAGTGAGAGTGACTTCCAATTTCCTAATGGCTTCCCCATTGACTTTGCTTGTGGGAAGCTGGCAGGAAGCATCAGAAATCATGATCATGAGACCATGGGAATGCTGCAATAGCCACAACTTTGCAAATAAAACTGGTGTGAAATTTCAATTCCACAGAAGTAACAGGTCCTGGATTTTTTATGCATTCTTTAAGTTAGTGGATTTTAGTACCTTGATTCAAAAATAGTTGTGGTATAATGCACTGCTTGGGCTAACTTAAGGATACAAACAGACGAACAGATAAACACAATTAGAGTTTTAGCAGTATATAGATGCTATGACACTACAGATATTTACTGGTTTATTAAAGCATGGGTTTTTAAATCTTTGTTGATGTAATCAAATGGACTTCTAAACCTTTAGAATTCTTTTTTGCTTCCTATAAAATGTGCCCATTATTTACAAATGAACCTATTGTGTACCATCTAAAATGAAATTGTGGAGTCCTTGGTGCTCTCTGAGCTTGGTTGTTTGACTGCAGACATTTCATTACCTGACTAGGTAATATCATCAGTCTTAGGGAGTGTGAGGTTTGCTCCTTGTTTATATACAGTAGCTTGCCTTATCAGTGTTGGTGGGGATGTGGTTTTCTCCTTCGTAGTTCCTTGTTTAGGGTATTGGTATTTTATATAGGGTATACTATTTTGCCATTTTATATAGGGTATAAATGCATGTGTGTGTGTTTTATATAGGGTACAGTATACAGGGTATACAATACCCTAATCAAGGAACTACCAAGGAAACCACACCCCCATCAACACTGGCAGGGCAAGCTACTGTATATAAACAGGGAGGAAACCCCACACTCACTAGCACTGATGACGTTACCTAGTTGAGTAATGAAATGACTGCAAGCAAACAACCAAGCTTGGAGAGCACCAAGGACTCCACAGTTCAACCCTGAGCTACATATATTCTCTTCTATAGGTAAAATGAAATCAAATGAGTGTTTCTTAGCTACTTACAGTACATATTCTGCAAAGCACTTAATTATTGAAATACTATTGTTAAATGAGAATGGTTAATGAAGAGAATTGTAATAAAATCCTCCCTAGATGATGGTTTTAATACAGGGATTGTAGCCAAACTTTGTTGTTTTGAGAGGGGGAGTGGGAACAACACCATTCCTCTCTTCTGTAATGTCTTGAAAATGTGAATAGCTATCTTTTGACTTTTCATATCTATTGAAACTTTCAGAAATGTTAACACAGTCTGAAGTATCCAGACTTTCTGCAATGTTCAGGCTTTCCTTATAAACAATTCTAATAGATAGCACAGTCTGAATTTTAAAAAAAGATCAGCTAATTCAGATATATAAACAAATTAATTTTTGCTTTCAGTGAATTCAGTGTTTTCCTCTGTAAGCAACATATTGCCATATTTGGGGTCTATATATTAATAGATAGGAAGATAGAGGAGAAATATATACACATACATGTTGCAGATAATATCAGACTGCAATGAGATAAAATACATTTTCCTAACAAACTTATTTTTTACATTATGGACAAAATAAATAAAAAAGAGGTATATTGTCTAATACCAACCCCATCTGGCAACATCATTCAAAGAACCTCCTTAAACTTAAGAAGCACCTTTTTAGGTGATGTGCAGGTAGAAACTGAGACAGATACAAATTTGTGCATGTATTTGCAAAATTATATGCGGCAGTCTCCTGAAATTGCTCTTGTGCTGCTGCTGGTTCTATAAGCACCAATATCAAGTACTTTTAAAATTTCTAAGAAGCAATGAAATAAAAGAAGGGACAGGCCTCCCTTCAGCGACTGTTGATTTCACAGTCAATGGGGATGTGCAAAAAACAGACCTTTGGGCAGTGGGGGAATTTTAGCATCTGGAAGTTGTGGTCTTTAGGGGGATCTGCCCACTTTAAATGGTAATTGATCCAGGTTGTGTCCTGCTCATGGTCTGGACTTCTGCCCCATAGTCTTTGCCTGAGAGCACAAAAGCTCAAAGCTTATTGCTGACTGCCAGGAGTTTCTTCTGCCTCTGATCATGAATTTGGTTTCTGTTCTGTGTGTCCCTGTGTTTGCTTTTATCTTAGAAACAACACATTTTAGCTAAATATTTGTGTTCTTTTGCATTCTGCAACATGTGTTTTTTTTTAAATCCCAGAATAGAATCAAAAATCGCATAAATCATCAGTTTTTAATCTGGCAGGAAGTAGATAGTGGCCCATTAAACTTTCGTAATTAAATTTCCCCACTACTCCCCCATATAACCATTATCTGAGATTTCTAATTAACACCAGAGGAGGGAGTCAGTTCAGATTGATGGGATCTATAGCCATCCCCTTTCATTTTAATGACCTTTAATAAACTTTTATTGCTATTGATATTAATAATTACAATATACCCTTTAATCCTGCAATGTGATTCTAAGGGTCTTTTTTGAAAAAATGAAAAATATTACATTTAAAATGGAAGTAGGCTAGGTTACTCAAGTCCTTTAGAGAGAATTTGGGGTCGATAACATTAGAAGTGGCATTCAGCATGAGGGCAAATTAAAAGCCAGTTTCCCTTTCTGCCATCGCTGGGTTGGGTGTTCTATACCCAACTCTAATATACTCCATGTTCTCCAAGAAGATTGATGACAATGACAATCTAAGAGTCAAATAACAACAACAACAACAACAATAATAATACAAAGACTTGCAAATAGAAATAGAACAACTGTGCCAAAAGAAAGCAAAAGTAGTACCAATAGTAATAGGCGCCCTGAGTGCAATCCCAAAACATCTGGAGCACCACTTGAAGACCATCGGTATTGACAAAATCACCATCAGTCGACTGCAAAAGGCAGCTTTACTTGGAACAGCTTACATCCTGCAACGATACCTTTAACACCATCAAACAACAATATCTGCCTATCCCAGGTCCTTGGGAGGACTCAATATGTGGATAAAAATGCCAAATCCTGTCTAAACAACTGGCTGACTATGCAACCAACAATAATCATAATTTATTAAACTTGTATGCTGCCCACCTCTCAATGATTCTGAGTTAGGTTTTTCTGACATCTAACCATTAGGGATGCTGCCTAAAGCACAATTCATTTGTGAAGGACTGAGCCAAGGTAGCATTTAATATTTTGAATATTATTTTTATTATCTAGATGTTTCTCCTTTATGTTTGTAAGCTTTAATATAAGTATTATTTGACAAAAACATTTCATTTACAAAGAGCAGCAACATATGATCTTCCTTCCATAAAAAACTAATTATATTAGAAGTATCTGTACACATTTACTTCTGAGTAAATCCCACTGAAGTGAGTGACTGCTTTGATGAAAAAAAAATGCCTATTTCTACCAAGCCCATTAATGCAAATCTTTGGTGTTTTCTTCTGTTTTTTTAAAAAAATTTATTTAAGCTGCCACTACACAGTCTTTGTCAATCTAAAAACATATCCACACATCTGTCCTGTGCTCATGCTGTCTTGACTCTAAATCAGCTTTAAAAATCTGGGTAGAGTCATTTTGACAACAGCATGCAAGGTATTCAGTCTAGACCAGTGATGGCAAACCTTTTGGGCTCAGCATGTCAAAAATTCAGAAAATGCCTAACTTGACTCTGCTGGCATGTCACACTCCCCCCGCCCGCCAAAACAAAAGAGAAACAATTCTTTACATATTCATTTATTTAAAAAAATACAGTCCAATCATGTGTCGTGCTATGTATTATATAAAGAAATGTCAGAGAATTACAAAAATGAAATAGGAGTAAGACAAACTCAGTTTCTTTGGTAATTCAAACAGGGAGAATAGTTGTTATCGGGTGTTGGTGAATGCTGGTGTTTCACCCAAAATGTCATGGTGTGTCACCTTTGACATGCATGTCATAGGTTCAGTATCACTGGTCTAGACCAGTGTTTCTCAACCTCTGCAACTGTAAGATGTGTGGACTTCAATTCCCAGAATTACTCAGCCAGCATGCTGGGGAATTCTGGGAATTGAAGTCCACACATCTTAAACTTGTCAAGGTTGAGAAACACTGGTCTGGACTTCAGGCTACCATGTCCTCTCAATGGACAATTCTTTTTTGCTGTGCTTTCTCAGAGCCAAAGGTAATGCCCTTCTATCTCAGGTGACTGGAAAAACAGTGAAATGGTAAACAGCACTTATTAAAACACACACATACAGGAAGAGGTAGGAAACTTGGAAAGAAACATAATTTAAAATAAGTTTCTGCTGATTTTCCAATCAGCAATGTATCAGTTACAAGACTAGTTATACTGACTCTGCTATTGTAACAATCAGGGTAAGGGAAAGATCTAAAAGATATTGGAGCTAATTCACGTGGCTCAGCTGAAGGGGCATTCCTTCATCTGCATAGTAGCCACTGGAGATGACATAAAAGGATAAGACTATTTTCAAACCACAGCTTGAAAAGGAGGGCTGGACCTGTGATGGGAAAAGATGGAATAAAGGTAAATTGTCTGTTTTTGCCCTCCAAATGGTTAGTATCCTGTTCTGGCAATGGGGCAACCAGGCAGTACAGTTAAGCCCTAAGTCAAAAGTGAATGTACTTCTGCTGATATAGTATAATTACTCAGAAGCAAGGGGTATTGCTAACCCTGGCTCTCAATTTCCAGCTAATCAAATCCTCTTGCTTTTTATTTCCTGTGGCTTAAAGACTAATGATGTGCCTCAAGTGAACTCACCAGGTGGTGGAAATGAATTCTCCCTTTGGGCTTGTCAAAAGCCCATCCCAAAATCTGAGTCTCAAAATGAAAATGAACCACTAATTATGGAACATAATATTTCAACAAGCAAAGGCTGATGGCATGTTTAGAAGTTGCTCAGAATACTCAGAGGACACTTTAAGAAGGGAAGGAGACCTTTGCTTGACCAGGATCCTGGTCAAGTGATAATAGACTGAAGAGAACCAAACCATTATTTATGTTTACATATTTTTATAAAGATTTTTGTCCTGCCTCTTGAATGCATGCATGTTATGCAGAGCGGTTAGCAACATTTAAAGTAGGACACACTTCAAAATGCTTAGAGAACAAAAAGCAAAGGGAATGCTAAAACTGCTTAAAGAAAACAATGACAAAAGTACCTAGTAATTATAAGGAAGGCTGGGACAAGAGATAGCATCATCTACCATTTGCAATGCCTGAGGAAGGAATGCACTCCTAAAAAGAAAGATCTTGGCTGTTGGCAGAACATCAACAGAGGATGTCAGCTTAGCCTTCCAAAGCAGGGAGATCCAGAGCCTCTCTGGCCACTGGAAAGGCCTGTCCCCTTGTCCTATCCACCATTTTGGAGTGCTGGGAAGGGCAACATCGATCATGAATCCTATTTCACCAGCTGCAAATATGGATATGAGCAAGGCCTACTTCTGACCCTTTCAGATAAGAAGAATCCAGTTGGGAGGAGCATGCTAGTTAATTAATTAAACAGGCTTTCTGTTCTGTAAATTGGAAAATACGCATGCTAGACTGTGTGCAGCTGCCTCAACAGTTGCTGACTCCCAGATGTTGGGAGAGAGGTTGGCATTACAGTGCATGGTACTAATGTCCTTTCCTATTGCTGTAGCTTTGTTCTTCCACAGCCATCTGGAAAGAATGTTTTTAACAAGGGATGAAAAAGACTGTGCCAGCAGTGATGAACACAGCACAAAGTGGTGAGTGACGATGGCAGGACTGATGGAACATGGAGGCTACAACTTTATTGGTTACAGCTTTAAAAATAAATTTGTTGTGTTTTTTTTTTCCAACCCACTTGCCTTCTCAAGACTTATTACAACTGCACGTTGGGGAACTTCTGGGGTGGCAGGATCTGGGTGCTCTATTTCAGTGTGAGCTGCTATTTGGGAGAGGGAATTAGCCTGCCCTTCCTGTGTCCCTTACAGGGGCTCCTAGTTCCTTGGTTGCAGGGAGCCCTATGACTGCTTAAAACAGTGTTTCTCAACCGTGGCAACTTTAAGATGTCTGGACTTCAACTCCCAGAATTCCCCAGCCAGCTGGCTGGCTGGGGAATTCTGGGACTTGAAGTCCAGACATCTTAAAGTTGTCACGGTTGAGAAACACTGGCTTAACATTACCACACATCCAGCCCAATCCTGCAGTTCCCTACTATCCATTACTCTCTGTCCACAAATTCCCTCAAAAAGATTATTTATGGAAAAGATGCATCCAGTATAGAATGGAAAACGGAATGCAGAAAAGGATGATACATTAAGGAAAGCTGTGTTCTAAAAGGGAATCGTATGGAAAGTTGCCTATTAAATTCTGTATATTAGGGACAGTTGGGAAATGAGAGACCATGCAGATGTTCTAGCAGTTTTATAGAAGTAGCCATGATGGTTAAATAAAAAACTCTGATGATGCAAAGGATTCGATTTAAGTTGATCTACCTCTGCTTTCCACGTTTCGACTTTTTACATATCTTCATAGACATGCTCATGTAGGGTTTTTCTTTTTGTGACAATCCTGATATGAGTTACCATTACCCTCTTTAGGGAATTTTTTTTTAACTTGTGAATCTTCTTGTGAAGCCTACAGCTAAGTTTCCTGGTAGTCTTCCATCTAAGTTCTAATCAAGTCTGATCCTGCCTGGCTTTTTGATATCAGCCAACTAGGGGATGCTATCCAGGTGGGCTATTATTATAAAATGGCAACAAACTGTATAAACTAAGTCAGTATCTTGCACCTAACCCTTAAAATCAGTATGGAGAGAAAATTAAGCAGGCACAAGGCAGAATATACATATAGTCCCTGCTTAGCAACTGCCTCATAAAGCAACCATTTGCAATTACAATGGTGTTGAAAAAGTAACCTTACAATCAATCCAGGTCTGTAGAGCAAAGGAAAACTGAAGTAAGATCATAAGCACAGTCACAGTTTCACTTAGTGACCACTTCCCTTAACAACTAAGTTGCCAGTCCCAATTGTGGTCACTAAACAAATACTACCTGTACATACATACACAGTTTTGGATATAATATTACTGGAAAGGAATGGGTACTGGGGCGGCATGTTTTGGTGATACCTCTAGGAACTAAATGGAGAAAGTAAATGTGCACCTCACATCACTATATTCAGGCTACAGAAATAAAGCTGTTTTCCTTAATGAGCTCCCTACTTCAATTTAATGGCTGCCTTTTACTCATCTAAATGCAGGCATCCACCAGGTATGAATGAATGTTGTTATTACATTTATACATTTTATAAATACATTTTATAGCAAATGTGCTTTTATGATATATTGCAATTATGAAAACCAAAAAGAAAAAAGGAAAGAAAAGTAAGCCACTTGCAGTTAAGAGCCAATGTCTATTAATAGCATAGAAAAAAAGTCTGATTTTATGAACTGATCTTTCTGGAATGTGTACGTGTGCATGTGTCATAGCGTGCTGGCTCATTTACTCAAAAACGTATGTGTATATAGATCATAAAAATAATAAATGGCAGTTGGATGAGATTAAATGACTAATCTATGTCAACAAGTGCACGTATGCATATAAAGGCCAGGTTTGCAGATCACACTAAATGTGGCTTAGCATGACATGCATGAGTTGGAATAAACCCAAGATTTCATTCTCTCCCCTTTTTGAGTCATACAGACTGAGAAGCATTTACCTTTCATTTCCCTTAAATCCAAGTTTCATTTTGAATGAATAGGAGATGCTTTATCTCTAACTTTGGACAAGTCACCTTCAAGCCATGGGTAATGAAACTAGTTCGTTTAATCTTCAATTCATATGCAATCATGAATCAGGTTTAAAGGACAATGAGACTGTAAGAGTCCTTCTGCCAAAAGTTTAGTGGTTTAGGATGATGTGGAAGTTCAATAAGTGTTTCAAGCTTAAACTAATTTCTGAGACTGGATGTCCAATAAGGAGGACACCAGAAGTTGTTTTGGGTCATGGGGCAGAATTTGCTAAAAATCAGCAGATCACTCGGTCAGAATGGCATGTCGTACTGCTCTGTCCTTATAATAACTTTTGTGTCATTCCTGCTCATAGGTCTGATCAAAAGAGATTCTGTTATTGTGCTAGTTATGATGGAATTGTTGCATATAACTCTTTCTTCCTCCTATAACTGTGTAGGTATTTACCCTGCATGAAGCTCATCTTCAGACGATGATCCCATGTTCCCCTACCCTTTGAAGTTGGATGGGATTAGAAATCAGTGAGGACAAAATGTTGAAATATTAAAAACTGGAAACTATTAGCCTTGCATAGAAATGAACAAAAACACCATATATTTTCCTCTTACCAAATTAGTATTAAATCTAAGGTACTACAGTATATGACTAAAATCTTGTAAGTGACATAACACAAGATATCTAGCTCCAATTTGCTGGAATACTAGAATTAAAAGTTGAATTTGGGAGTCGCCAACATAGTACCACCTCATGCCAGGGTTTTTCCATAATCCTAAACAGTGCATGTGTCAACTCTCCAATTAATTAAAATATAAAGGGGGAGCTTTAAAAAGTGGTCAAAATCATGGAGGTTCACCAAACCACATGAGATTTCATTACTATTACATCAGATCACAAGGTGATTTTGATGTTTGGTAATCTCCCAACAGTTCAGATTTGGGGGGAGAAGGGGGAGATGTAAAAGACTGCACACTTATTTAGCTCTAGAAAAGTGTGCTCACCCTGCTCAGCTTTAAAGAGCTCCTGTACTATTTTTCCTTTCCTCCACAATCATTAACACCAATCCATTGTTAAGGTAGATGGACCATTTAGCATACCTACAATAGCTAAATACAGTCTGCTAACTGTCTTTGTTGGCTCACAAACACCTTCATCAACATTCTGGTCTGGCTATTAATAGCTGAGGTTAATTGAGTGATGTGACTTGAAATGCTTTAAATCAGTGTTTCTCAACCTTGGCAGCTTGTGTGTGGACTTGAACTCCCAGAATTACCCAGCCAGCATGGCTGGCTGGGGAATTCTGGGAGTTGAAGTCCACACATCTTCAAGCTGCCAGGGTTGAGAAACACTGCTTTAAATGGACAAGGTAGCTAATGGAAGGCTTGCTACAAACAAACCCAACTAGTTAATTAACATTTTCTTTAGAGACCCTTCTCTGCAGGCATCCTTTTCCCAACACTACTTCTGAAATTATGAAGCTCTCTCCATAGACATAATTGCTGGTATTTTTTTAAACAAAGATGAAAGTAATTTGGTTAGCTCACAATTTCAAAGTTCCTGATTTATTTATTTATTTGCTTCCTTCCTTCCTTCCTTCCCCTTGGGGTTTTAAATCCCAACTGCTGCTTTAATGTTTGCATTCTGTTTGAACTGGATTGTACTATTTTACTATTATTCTAAGTCCTCTCGGAATCGTTCATGATTTTTAAAACTAGAACAAGAATTCCATATTTCTATAAACATGCTATAGTTAAATTAATATCAGAAGCATATTATGAAATGAGATTAATGAACGTAAGTCACACCAACAGAAGAAAAGGGAACCTTATTGCCAATTTAAATTGGGGGGAGGGGGGAGAGCAAGGGGTCAGTTTATACCGTTCTGTTTCTGACTTCTTAGTTTCTGTCAAACCAGTTCCCCATGAATCTACATTAGAAAACTGTGTGTTGCCCCATTCAGAATTAGATTCCAAATCAGAGGTTTAACATGAGTTGTATGTGTCTAAGAATAATTTTTCTGCACCATTAACACCCCCCCCCCAGCAATTATTCAAGGCAGAGTATCTAATTTTTATAATTTATTTATTATGTATTTACTATGTTTCTATATTGTCATATTTCCCAAGGACTCATGGTGGTAATTACACACACAAGATATCAGTCTCCTCTTCCTTAATGTTTCTCCTGTGGTTAGGAAACCTTCTCCTTCTATATCCAGTATAGCATAGCCTGTTGCAGAAAGTAGGGTGATTCCATTAAGACAAAGTCTCCATTGGATACAACCCCATAGTTTGAATTATTTCCAGTCCCCAAATTGGATCAAAGTCTCATCATATCTTGGTAAATTATAATTGGCAATCATTGAAGTGTAGTGTTTATTCTCAAAAGTAGCATCCAAGAACTGAAAACATGCCAAGATTACATTGGTCCTGATTCTGTTTGTCATTCCCAAAGCATTGAAGACCTGGATGTGCTTCAGAGCTTGGAGGTCAGAAGATTAGGCGGCCCATGAATTGTTGTCCTGCTGATTGTTTTGGGTTTATTCATGGAGTCCATTGCAGGATTTTATGTTTTACTGATACTCTTTTTATTGTTTTTAATGTGTTGTGAGCCGTCCAAAGTCACATTTGCAAGATGAGTGGCCATATAAATCAATCTAATAAATAAATAAATAAATAAATGTTTGACGGAGCTGGAATTAGGGCTTTGTGTCTTTTAGTTCTTAACCAACAAAAATGAGAACATTGTTTTTGGTTCCCTAATGTACCATGAACCATATTATAAAAGAGTCCCTATTCTTAAAAGCAAAAGACTGTCCAAAGAAATTTGCAAGTAGATTATTTTGCATTCTGACTTTAGGTATTATTATTATTATTATTATTATTATTATTATTATTATTATTATTCAACCTAAAGGAACACATGAATAAAAAATGCTAACTTGCCCTTGAAAATGTATACAATAAATTTAATGTTAGAGAGAAAGAAATCTTTTCCTATTACACATACAGGTAGTCCTCGCCTAACAACCACAACTGGGACTGGAACTTCTGTTGCCAAGCAATGTGCTCATTAGGCAAAACATCACAGTCCTGGTTGCCATCGGTAAATGAATCCCCTAGTCGTTAGGCAAGGCAATTTCCTGCCAGCTTCCCACAATCATGTCAGTGGGGAAGCCAGCAGGAAGTTGCAAGCCCCAGGCGCTGCTGGGTAGGGGAGGGAGCAAGAGGGGTGCATGGGGATGCATGGGAGGATAGGGTCAGGTGTGCGAGGGTATGGGTATGGTGTGGGTTGTGTGTGCGAGGGCCTCAGAATGGCTTGGATCTCCACTCTGAGGCTGAAAATCCTGCTTGGACTTTGCACAGAGCTTTGGGGGCTGCCTGAAAATGCCCCGGAGCATTTTCAGCCAGCCCTCAGAGACAAGAGGGAGCCCTCTCTGCAGGCAGCAGTGGCTTGCGACCTTCCTTTCTGGCTTCCCCACTGACTTTCCCGGCAGGCAGGAGGGAAGATTGCAAATGGCAATCAAATGATCACAGGGCACTTGGCAACTGACCGTAAGGGCGAAGCAATGGCCAAGGGCCCAGATGGCCGTAACTTTGGGTATAGGCTGTAAGTCCCTTCATTCAGTGCCATCGTAACTTTGAACGGTGACTGAATGAATGGTTGTTAAGTGAGGACTACCTGTATGTGCTAGATACAATTTGCATGAAGGTCTTTGCCTTTAAATATCATCATGGAACTTTTGACTGACTCCTAGAAGAAATTAGTTTGAAATTTTGGAGGGAGGGCAAATACCTCCAATGGAAGGCTTGCAGCAGTCTAGCATTTGGCAATAAAATTCAGGAACAGTGGTGAGACCATCCTGATGATCAGTGTCCCTAATTTGTTGCTTTACCATTAATTTGGCCTTTAGGAGGACTAATTCGCTTATATATTCAGGAGAAAGGCATATATAATTCCTTCATACAAGTTTGATACCAATGAGCTTGGTAGCTGTCTATCAACAGCACAGGTAACAGCACTGTAGGATCAAACATGATTCTGAGCCATGAAGTTAAAATCCTGGTCCAGTCCCAAACCTTAATGCTTGGAACATTAGCTTCAAGCCTCAGAACTGCATCGGGGCATAATTTGGAGAACCAAACAAAGTCCTAAGGAAGCTTGATTGAATGGTTTCATATGCCATTAGGTTTGTAAATGCACCAAGCTGTATACTATACAATAGTTGAGCAATTGTTTTAGTCATAAACAATTTAATTGCTGCTAGAATGTAATCTGCCCCTTGCTGTCTATAAAATGTGGTTATAGCTAATGCACTCCTTTGGGCAGTAGGAGTGACAGAATTAAACTGAACTATTATTTTCCTGGAAGTCTGAAAGACTATGCCCAAATATTTAAAACATTTAACTTCCTCTACTTCATGAGAGTCAATTATCTACTTGGTCTTTTATGGAAAAATTAAAAGTTTGGACATTTTGTAATTAATGACCAATTGTTCTTCTTTACAGTAGGATGCCAACATTCTTAGGACCTGCTTCATACCTATATAAGACAAGGAGAGAACTGCATAATCTGATAAAGTAGGATTGTAAGCTAGTTTGAGCGCAAGGGTGTCAACTCTTTGGAGAGTTTTAATTAGAGAGTTAATGAATATATTAAAAAAGCAATGGAGCTAAAATGCATCCTTGTTTTACCCCTTGGATATCTGGATGAAATCAGAAAGATCATCTCCCCTGCATCTTACTCTGAAGCTTTTTTTTTTTTCATATAACTTATGAATTAGCAATAGGAATGGTTTATCTATAGAAGATCTATTCAAAATGTCCCAGAGCCTTATCCTGTTATGATGTTATATGATGTTATTGATGTTGTAGCACTAAGCCATAGTCTATAGTAGATTGTCTTGGTTGGAACTCTGCTTGCTTGGGATCAATTCTTCCTTCATCTTCTGCCCAGGTATGGAATTTGGTAAATCGATACCTGCCATATAATTTGTTAATGATGTTCAATAGGCTAGTCGGCTTATAATAAGCTGTATCTTTCCTATTTATTTATTTGGTAAATTTATATGACCGCCCATCTCAGATACATGACTCTGAGCAGCATACAAAGTTAAAAACACAAAAACAATACAAAATAACCAAAAACATAACAAAAATAATTTAAAAACAATAAAAACAATAAAACATTTTTTTAAAAAAATCTGTGGAACAGCAGACTCAAATTCCCTAGCAATATAGCCACTTTGCAGGCTCCATACCTATGTTACCAGATCCCCAGGCCAGATGGCAAAGTCATGTCTTCAGGCCTTTCCAGAAGGCCAGCAAGGATGGGGATAATCTGACCTCAAGGGGGGATGATGTTCCAAAGGGCGGGTGCTGCAGCAGAAAGGCTCTCCTTCTGGGTCCCATCAGATGACATTCTTTCATGGATGGGACCCGCAACATGCCCTTCCTGTCAGACCTGATGGGGTGGGTAGAGGTGATTGGAGAGGCAATCCTTCAAATAACCCATGTCCTGTGCCATGCCCCTGTTGCCCTTTCTTATATAGGGGAACAATTATTGCTACCCCCAGTCCTCTGGGGTCTTAGTTGTGTGGTTGCAACTGGTCTTTGTCCTCCTTACTTAGCATAATCTATCCCTGATCTTAAGATGACTCCATTCTTGAGCAAAGGCTGGGTTCATATACTGCCCTATGTCATAATGTGGCTTTTAATCCATGGTTTAATGATTAGCATGATGTCAGTAAATAAGAAGATGCATGTGGTTGTTGGATCTTGTACAAGTACATTCAGGAACAGCAAAGGAAGAATAAAGTTAGGCTACGTAGAGAAAAGAAAACTAACAGATCAAACTTACATTGACTAAGTCAGGTCATAGTAAATCAAAGTGAGTCTGTCAGCTTACTGCAAGTCAGATCCAGTCAAGCTGATTTTAATTTGGAGGTCAAAGCCAAACAGTTCAGTTATGTTTGGTTAGGGCAGACTCAGGCAACTGACTCTAAATGGATAGCTCTCAATTTCTTTTATTAATAGAAAAGAAGAAGCATGTTGCTTCGCTAAAGGACCAAACTAGGAACAGGCAAATGGGGGCACCAAAGTGCCTATGCATCCCCTGATGCCTGCCAACTGCCTATCTACCTTTAATTTTAATTTTAACTAAAGTTAATATTTAAGTATTATTTTAATTTTTAAAATTGGAAGCTAGCACTTTACAAAGAGGAACATCAACCTTATTTTCAAGACTGCCTCAGGACATTGGATATGCCTCAAAGAAAATAATAAAAAGTAAGTGGTTTCAATGTGCACCCATTTGCCATGAAAAAAAATAAAGAAAGATAAACTGAGATAACAATGCACATACTGGAGAACTAGAGGGATTGAGTGGGAGTGGGAGGAGTCTCTCCAGCTTGCCTTTTTGTAAATGACTGTTTTGTGATTGGCCATATCCAGCATGGCAGATATTTTGGGAGAGCACCCTCAGCATTCCAAATGTGTTGGTTGTCCTCTTAAAAAGCTGGCACGTCTCATAATTCAGTGGTTTCACTTCTACTAGATTGCCCTTTATTTGAACAAAACAGTACAGTTGAGATCTGCATATGTGGATCTGATCGGGGTAAATTGTAGGGGTGATACGAAAATATGATTTGCATCTTTTTTTCTTTTTTAGTTTTAATTTGTTTCTCTTATCCTGTTTTTAATATATGGCCTTATTAATGGTTTATGTTTTATATTCTGTATTCTGATATGGCCTAATGACTAATCAATAATAACCTGTTACTGTTACTTCTACTAGATCCTTTCTGTAATCACTGAAGGGGCTGAAGCTAATTCTGCAGCTTAATAATTCTGTGTGGCTGAAAGAAAGGAAAAGTCACTAGGAAGTCATCCACAGTCAGCGATTCATACAAGTAGTAGTAATATTAGTAGATCTACTTGCTATGTATTTATAACTAGATGCAGTACATAGAATAAAACCACAATTGATACAATGACATATTACAATCAATTGTATCCAATAATATAAAACAAGGAGGCTTTAAACTAAAAGCTCCATGCCATATAACAATATTAACCTCTGTACAATCAAGCTTTATTATTTTTATTTACTAATTCAATTTCTAAGGCTGTCCACTCACCAACCAACTTTGAAGGCTTACAAGAGACTTAAGAACTTCAAAACAGAAAACTAAAGAATCAAGAAAATAAAGCATACGCACCATGATAATAGATAAGAATAAATGTATTTATGTATTTATTTTAAAGCAACTTCTCTTGGAAAAGAAACATTTTTAATGTGATTTTTTAAAGTGATCTGACTCCAAGCTAATCCTGGTGGGCATTTATTCTGAAGAACCATTGCTAGGTGCATTATAGAAAGAGACAGTGATTGTTTGCTGTTCTGGAGGGTGACCTGTGATTTATCTGAAACAGAATCATTTTGGGGAGATGCTTGGCGTGAGAAGGGGACATGATAAATAGGAGGTCCTTCTCAAAAAGCAATTTTAGTTGAGAGATTTTTGTGAGGATTACTACAGTAAAGGAAGGGTAGACAGATTAGAAATCTTTTTGTATATCAGTTGGCTATTTATACAAATATGATTTTCACAGATAGCATAAAGCAAAAAGAGTACTTAAGTACAATGTAATCACTGATTGAATAGCACTAATTAAATTTTGAGGACAATTATTTAACATGACAGTTATCCAAGTTTATGTTCCAACCACTGATGGAGAAGAAGAGGAGGTTGGTATGTTTTATATTAAGTTTAACCTGAAACTGACAGAACATGCAAACGCCTGCTTGTGTTTGCAGATTGGAATATAAAAGTTAGAAATAGTAAAGAGGAAGATGTAGTTGAACTGTTTGGTCTTGAAATACAAATGAAGCAGGAGAATGACTTATTGCTTTCTGACAATCCAATGATTTTTTTATTGCTAACACATTATTCAAACAACCAAAATAATACCTATATACATGGACATTACCTGATGGAGGGCACAGAGATCAAATTTACTATATTGTTGGTACAAGAAGGTGGACGATGTGGTCAGGGTCTGAGTTTGGAACAGATCACAAACTACTTATATGCGAGTTCTAAGTCAAGCTAAAGTGGAAGAACAAATCCAACTGATTTCTTGAAACCGCCAGTTTCAGGGAGAATATCAGCCATTGATTTGAAGTCCTGAAACTCATTAATAGAAAACCAGAGGAACTTTGGAATTAAATCAAAGACACTATTAAGGATGAATGTGAGAAGAGACTGCCAAAGACCAAGAAACAGAAGAAACCAAAATAGATGTCAGAACAATAGAAACAGCCAAGAAGAGAAGGAAAAGGCAAGAAATGCAATGATCTTAGGAAAGAACTTAACAAAGAATTTCAGAGAGAAGAGATAAAAAGCAGTATTATAACATCTGTAAAGATATCAAAGATGGAAAAAGACATGGAAAAACAAGGAAAGCTCTCCAAAAGATTATTGACTCAAAGAAGATAAACAAAGATGGAAGGAGTATACTGAAATTCTATAAGTAGGGATGTCAGCATCCAAGATACTTTAGAAGATATTCCCTTTTGACAAAAACCTCCAACACTAGAATATGAAGTTAGATCAGTCCTCTGGTCATAACCAAGTTGGAAGGCTACAGGGACTGATGGAATACTGACAGAACTATGGCAAGCAACAGAAAAAAAATAAGTAAAGATTCTAACCAAACTATACCAGCAAATCTGGAGAACAACACAATGACCAACAGATTGGAAGAGATCGGTCTACATACCAATACCAAAAAAGGAGACATAACAGAGTGTACAAACTATGGCACAACATCTTTAATTTCACTTGCTAGCAAAATAATGCTTTGGACAATTCAATTAAGATTAGAGCTGTACATGACAAAGGAGATGTCAGATATTCAAGCTGGTTTTAGAAAAGGCCAAGGAACAAGAAAGATTATTGTTAATGCATGCTGAATAATTGGGAAATACCAAAAAGTAATCAATACATGTTTATTGACTATAGAAAGGCCTTCAATTGTGTCATCTATGTCAAGATGTGGGAGGTACTTAGGAAAATGGGAATCAGAGAACACTCTCTTCATGTAAAACTTATACACAGGACAGGAAACCACAGTCCTGATAGAGCATGGTGAAACAAAGTGGCTCCAGGTCAGCAAAAGTGAAACAAGACTGAATATTCTTCCCTTGTTTATTCAACCCATATGCTGAATACATGTTTTTTTTCCCAGATAAATGTTATTAATCCATTTTCAAACAAACATAAAATAATGTAAAATAAAATAAAAATGAAATTTACCATACACAAAAAGAAAAGAAAAACATTACACAAGAAAATACATAAAAAAGTAAACGAACAAGAAAAAACTGTAATTACAGCTATATCCCAAGTTCATCTGATCTTGTAAGTCTTTAAAAACAAAAACAAAAAGCTAAGCTTTCAATGTGACCAAGCCTGTCCAAGAATTTTTTCCAAAGGGAAAGATAATGTGACATCTTCTGATTAATCAAATATACAATTTTCTCAAAAATTGCTAAGTCACATATCACTAAAATCCAATCCTTTATATCTGGAATTATAGCATATTTCCATCTCCTAAGGATTATTCTTTTTGCTATTTTTAGAGCATGAAAAACCCATCTTTGTTTGAACATGTTAAATTCCAAATGGTCAGTATATAATGCTGAATACGTGCTGAGTGAAGCTGGACTGGAAGAAAATGAGTGTGGTTTTTAAAATTAGAGAAAGAAATATCAATAATCTGTATTATGCTGATGATACCACTCTGACAGCTGAAAATACAAATGATCTCAAGCTTTGGTAATGAAAGTCAAGGAGCACAGTGAAAAATGGATGACAACAGGTGTAGCAATCAGCCTTAGAAATGGTAATGAACATACTGAAGTGGTCTGTCTTTTAGGATCAACTAGAAACTAAAGGAACCAGCAGTCAAGAAATATGTCACAGACCAGACCTTAGCAGGGTGGCAATGAATCCCTTGGAAAAGATATTCAGATGCTGTGATATGTCTATATACAGTATACAAAGATCAGAATCGTGGTGGCAACGATTTTCTCTGTGGCACTCTATGTTGGACCATAAAGAAGCAGGATGGAAAGAATACTGACAAGAAGTTCTATCTTGTTGTTGTTTAGTCGTTAAGTCGTGTCCGACTCTTCGTGACCCCATGAACCATATTGCGCCAGGCCTTCCTGTCCTTCACTGCCTCCCTGAGTTTGCTCAGTTTCATGCTCATTGCTTCAGTGATGCTATCTAACCATCTCATCCTCTGCCGTCCTCTTCTCCTTTTGCCTTCAATCTTTCCCAGCATCAGGGTCTTCTCCAAAGAGATCTCTCTTCGCATTAGGTGACCAAAGTATCTGAGCTTGAGCTTCATTATCGATCCTTCCAATGAGCAATCAGGGTTGATTTCCTTTAAGATTGACTGGTTTGACCTCCTAGCAGTCCAGGGGACTCTCAAGAGTCTTCTCCAGCACCACAGTTCAAAGGCATCAATTCTTCGGCGCTCAGCCTTTTTTATGGTCCAGCTCTCACAGCCGTACATTACTACTGGAAAAACCATAGCTTTGACTATGCGGATCTTTGTCGGCAAGGTGACGTCTCTGCTTTTTAACATGCTATCTAGGCTTGCCATAGCTTTCCTCCCAAGGAGCAAGCGTCTTTTAATTTCATGGCTGCAGTCTCCGTCTGCGGTGATCTTGGAGCCCAAATAAATGAAGTCTGTTACTGCTTCCATTTCTACCCCTTCTATTTGCCAGGAATTGATGGGTCCAGATGCCATGATCTTAGTTTTTTTAATGTTGAGTTTCAAACCAGCTTTTGCACTCTCCTCTTTCACCCTCGTCAAGAGGCTCTTTAGTTCTTCTTCACTTTCTGCCATTAGGGTGGTATCGTCCGCATATCTGAGGATGTTGATGTTTCTCCCTGCAATCTTAATTCCAGCTTGTGATTCTTCCAGCCTGGCATTTCTCATGATGTACTCTGCATATAGGTTAAATAAGCAGGGTGACAGTATACAGCCTTGTCGTACACCTTTCCCTATTTTGAACCAATCGGGTGTTCCATGACCGGTTCTAACTGTTGCTTCTTGGCCCGCATACAGATTTCTCAGGAGACAGGTAAGGTGGTCTGGTACCCCCATCTCTTTAAGAATTTGCCACAGTTTGTTGTGATCCACACAATCAAAGGCTTTTGCATAGTCAATGAAGCAGAAGTATATATTTTTCTGGAACTCTCGTGCTTTCTCCATGATCCAGCGAATGTTGGCGATTTGATCTCTAGTTCCTCTGCCTCTTCGAAACCCAGCTTGTACATCCGGTAGTTCTTGGTTCATGTATTGCTGAAGCCTAGCTTGTAGGATTTTGAGCATTGTGAAATGAGTGCAATTGTGCGATAGTTTGAGCATTCTTTGGCATTGCCCTTCTTTGGAATTGGAACATAAACTGACCTTTTCCAATCCCGTGGCCACTGTTGCGTTTTCCAAACTTGCTGGCATATTGAGTGCAGCACTTTAACACCATCATCTTTTAGTATTTTAAATAACTCAGCTGGAATACTGTCATCTCCACTAGCTTTGTTGTTAGCAATGCTTCCTAAGGCCCACTTGACTTCACTCTCCAGGATGTCTGGCTCAAGGTCAGTGATCACACCAGCGTGGACATCAGGGACATTAAGATCTTTCTTGTATAGTTCTTCTGTGTATTCTTGCCACCTCTTCTTAATCTCTTCTGCTTCTGTTAGGTCCCTGCCTTCTTTGTCCTTTATCATGCCCATCTTTGCACTAAACGTTCCTTTCATATCTCTAATTTTCTTGAAGAGATCTCTAGTCTTCCCCATTCTATTGTTTTCCTCAATTTCTTTGCATTGTTCATTTAAGAAGGCCTTCTTATCTCTCCTTGCTATTCTCTGGAAATCTGCATTCAGTTGCTTATATCTTTCCCTTTCACCCTTGCTTTTCGCATTCCTTCTTTCCACAGCTATTTGTAAAGCCTCATCAGACAGCCATTTTGCTTTCTTGCATTTCTTTTTCTTTGGGATGGTTTTAGTTGCTGCCTCCTGTACAATGTTACGGACCTCCGTCCATAGTTCTTCAGGCACTCTGTCTACCAAATCTAATCCTCTAAATCTATTCATCACCTTCACTGTGTACTCACAAGGAATATGATCTAAGTCATACCTGAGTGGTCTAGTGGTTTTCCCTATATTCTTCAATTTAAGCCTAAATTTTGCAGTAAGAAGCTCATGATCTGAGCCACAGTCAGCTCCTGGTCTTGTTTTTGCTGTCTTTATAGAGCTTCTCCATCTTTGGCTGCAAAGTATATAATCAATCTGGTTTCGGTATTGACCATCTGGTGATGTCCATGTGTAGAGTCGTCTCTTGTGTTGTTGGAAAAGAGTGTTTGCTATGACTAGCTTGTTCTCTTGACAGAACTCTATTAGCCTTTGCCCTGCTTCATTTTGTACTCCAAGGCCAAACTTGCCTGTTATTCCGATTACTCCTTGACTTCCTACTTTAGCATTCCAATCCCCTATGATGAAAAGGGCATCTTTTTTTGGTGCTAGTTCTAGAAGGTGTTGTAGGTCTTCATAGAAGCGGTCAACTTCAGCTTCTTCAGCATCAGTGGTTGGGGCATAGACTTGGATGACTGTGATATTGAATGGTTTGCCTTGGA